>NC_052358.1:27184127-27484127 GCF_009727055.1 Benincasa hispida
CTTCTCTTTTGGCCGCAATATCTAGATAAGGTAGCATAAATAATTTGTATTTCTACAAGTTATCACACCCCCAAATTTAGATATATGCTTGTCCTCAAGCATATCTTCTACTAAGACAATAATGCTAAATTCCTCTCCTATATTTTTGCGTCAATCGATACTCCGAATGTTACACTTAGGCATATTTCTTAACAAGCAATTTCCTTCTATCCTTGCTAATTCTGAACAAAGCCCTACTTTATTCTTCTATATAACAAAATTTTGCTCAAAGATGCTTTTCTAGTTTTGAAAATAGAATGTTTATCTCTTCTTTGTCAAAACAACTTGATATGTCTATATGCGGTGGTCAAAACTTTGCATCATTTATTAGAGACTATTGGTCTTGATCACACTCTTCGTTTTAGTTTGTTCCAACGGGTGTCATGCAAACATTCAACTACGGTTGTGGGCCAATTTCAACTTTAACTCATGATATTCAGAGGAGTTATCTCTTACACTCTTTTATTTTCTCTTTTATTGCGTTGTTCTTGGAAACCCACATTCGTTTTGGCTTGCTCCTACGGGTGCGTACGAACATCCAACTATGAGCAGGCTTCTTTCACAACTAAACTCTTATTAGGTTGGGAACATTTTTGAGGTTTTCCCTTGCGCTGACATTGGAGTTTGGCATAAGATTTTTTTTTTCGAAATTGAAAATGAACGCATTTTCTTAATCATCGCATATTCTTGATCTTATCTGCTCAGACCTTCCCCACCCCCAAATTTAAAGATAAGCAAGGTCCTCATTGCATTGTTTGGATAGACTAGACAAACACTTAGAATAAAAATTTCAAAAAGAAGGTTTGAGCAGAACTTCGAAAGATAAAAGGTAAAGTACTGCTAAACTAAGAATTAACTAAAATTTGATTCAGATGGGTACATGCTAAAATCTGACACCCCGCTTCTAATAACACAAATACATTTTTGCTAGGATGGGCAACAACGCATGCACCCCCACAACACACCCCTTAACTAATACATTTATGGAGGATACCTCAACCTAGTGCATTTAGCTAAGGATGGGCAAAGAACACATACGTCATAACACACCTCTTAACGCAATGTATTTCAGTGTATTGGATGCAAGGTGTCTCTTGTTAACTCACAATGTACCCATCATCACATTACATACTAATTTCTCTTCTTTTTATGTCATAAAAAACGCAAGTCGAAAAGACTTTGCGGTGTCTAATGTTTCATCTAATCATTCACAAAATTTAAAGAACGACACTACTAATGTATACAAACTAAAAGAATTAAGCATGACATGAAAAATTAAATTGAAGAGGATTACCGAAAACATCAAATGCTACTTCTAAAAAGCAGTAAATAACATGATTTAGAAAGCAGTAAAAGAAAACTATAAAGAAAGCAAGTAAACATAGATAGGGATGCTGATTGAAAGAAGTTCTCAGAATTACTGCAATCACTTCCCCCGCAAGCGGTTTAATCCTGCTTGCCCAAGTCAATGGTGTCCATGCGTCGCTCGAAGTCACCTCTATAGTATGGCTTAATCCATTGACCATTGACTTTAAACGCGTTGTTCCCGTCTAAAGTTGTTAGTTCCACTGCTCCGTGAAGAAAGATAATCTTGATTTTGAACAGCCCCGACCAGCGAGATTTCAACTTTCTTGGGAACAATCGCAAACGAGCATTAAATAGTAATACCTATTGACCTTTGGTGAATGTCTGATCATTTATGTGGTCATCATGCCACTTCTTGGTTTTTTTCCTTATAGATCTTGGCATTTTCATAGGCGTCCCTTCGCCATTCGACCAACTGATTCAATCGTAGCTTCTAGACTTTCCCCGCACTTGCTAAATCAAACTGCAACTTCTTGCATGCGCACATCGCCTTATGTCCAACTCAAGTGGTAGATGACAAGCTTTTCCAAAGACCAGGGCATACGAGGACATGCCAATTAGTGTTTTATAGACAGTCCTGTGCCTACAGTGCTTCATCAAGCTTGGGTGACCAATCCTTCCTGGAAGTATTGACTACCTTCTCCAAGATAGTTTTGATTTCTCGATTAGAAATCTCTGTCTGCCCATTAGTCTATAGGTGATAAGCAATCGCAACTCGATGGTTAAAGTTAATTTAGTCAACAGGTGGGAAATTATGAGGTTAATAAAATGAGAGCCCTCATCACTGATCAAGGCCCATGGCATCCCATATCAAGCAAAAATATTCTTCTTAAGAAACTTTGCCACTATGGTCGCATCATTCTTGGCACATGCGATAGCCTCAACCCATTTTGATACGTAATCAACCGCAACCAAGATATAGTGATGACCTTCTGATGGTGAAAACGGGCCCATGAAGTCAATTCCCTAAACATCAAATAATTCCACTTCTAAGATTGATGTCAATGGCATTTCATTTCTCTTTGACATATTCCTCGTTCTCTGACATCTATCACATTGCACAACGTGGGCTTGGGCATCCTTGAACAGTGTTGGCCAGAAGTAGCCACACTGTAAGACCTTTGCGGCGGTCCGCTGCCCCCCAAAGTGTCCTCCATATGGAAACTCATGACAAAGCTCTAGGATGTGCTTGACTTCGTGCTCAGGAATGCATCGACGTAGTATATGATCAGGACGAGGTCGATATAGGAATGGGTCGTCCCAGAAATAAAATTTGACATCATGTCTTAGCTTTTTCTTCTACTAGTAAGTATAATCCTCTGGTATTTGACCGCAAACAATGAAATTCACGATGTTCGCATACTAGGGAACATTAATGCCTACTGCCATCAGCAGCTCATCGGGGAATCTTTCTTCAATATCTTTTTCTTTACCTTGAACCTTGCAATTCTCCAATCTTGATAAATGATCCGCAACTTGTTCTCGATGCCCTCCGATCTTTGATCTCTAGGTAAAACTCTTGTAGTAGCAACACCCACCGTATAAGCCTTTGTTTTGCATCCTTCTTTGTCATCAAGTACTTAATCGCAGAGTGATCTGTATACACCACAACGTTTGTTCCGATTAAGTATTGTCAGAATTTCTCCAGTGCAAATACCACTGTGAGCATTTCCTTCTCTGTGGTTATATAGTTCTCCTGTGCATCATTCAACGTTTTACTCGCATAATAAATAGGATGCAATACCTTGTCCTTGCGCTGACTTATTACTGCACTCATAACATATCCGCTCGTGTCATACATCAACGCAAATGGTTGCGTCCAGTCTGATGCCACCAGAATGGGTGAGGTGATGAGCGCATCTTTCAATGTGTTGAATGCTTTGGTACACGCATCATCAAAATTATATTCTCGGTCAGCTTCAAGGAGCGCACTTAGGGGCCTTGCGATCTGGGAGAAGTTGCGAATAAATCTTCTATAAAACCTAGCGTGTCCCAGAAAGCTCCTAAGTCTTTTCACATTCATTGGTCAAGGTAATTTGGAAATTGCGTCAATTTTTGCCTGATCAACTTCTAATCCTACTTTAGAGATTTTGTGACCCAGAACTATTCCTTCTTCCACTATAAAGTGGCATTTTTCCCAGTTCAAAACAAGATTTGTAGCCACACATCTCTTCAAGACCTCTTCAAGGTTAGATAGACAGGAGTCGTAATTATTGCCGAAGACTGAAAAATCATCCATGAATACCTCGACTGACTCCTCCAAGTAATCTGAGATTATTGCCATCATGTATCATTGGAAAGTGCCTGACGCATTGCAGAGTCCAAATGGCATGCGTCGAAATGCAAACGTACCAAATGGGCACGTGAATGTTGTCTTATCCTGATCTTTCAACACAATTGCTATTTGATTGTACTCTAAATAGCCGTCAAGGAAACATAAAAATTCATTCCCTGCAAGTCTGTCTAGCATCTGATCAATGAATGGGAGTGGAAAATAGTCCTTTTAAGTAGCCAAGTTTAACTTGCAATAATCCATGCAAATTCTCCACCCTGTAGTCGTTCTTTTGGGAATTAATTCATTCTTGTCATTAGTGACAACTGTCATCCCCCCTTTCTTTGGAACACACTGCATTGGGCTCACCCAGTTGCTATAAGATATCGGGTAGATAATTCCTGCATCCAGCCACTTCACTATTTTCTTCTTTACGACCTCCCTCATAGCTGGGTTCAAGTGGCGTTGCCTTTCTACCTATCCTATCTTTCCTTCTTCCAGACGAATCTTATGCATATAATACGAGGGGTTGATTCATCGAATGTCCGACAAGGTCCATCTTAAGGCCTTTACGTTATTTCTTAGGATCTGTATGAGCGCATCTTCTTTCTCCTTACTCAGTGATTCAGAAATGATAACTGGTAATGTGTTGTTACTTCCTAAGTAAGCATACTTAAGGTGCACGGGCAATGGCTTTAACATTAGCATAGGTGTCTCTTCCAAAGATGGCTTAATGCATTGTGATGTCCGTTCTGATAACTTGAGCGGTTTAAAATTTGATTCCACAAGATTCGTAGCGCAGTCCTCCTCCAATATTGCGCCAATTCCAAGATCTTCTTCCTCCAGCTCCTTTAAGGGTTCGTGCCAACGTTCTTCCCGAAGTTCCTCAATATATTGGCAGTTTTCCATGTCACCTAGGTACTTCAACGCATTAAACACGTTGAATTTCACTTTTTGATCATTGAACCTGATGGTCAATTCCCCTTTCTACACATCGATCAGTGCTCGCCCTGTTGCGAGAAATGGCCAACCCAGGATGATAGGGACTTCTCTGTCAGCTTCGTAATCCAATATGACAAAATCTACCGAAAATATAAACTTTTCCACTTGCATGAGTACATCCTCTATCTTTCCCTCAGGATGCTTTATTGATCTATCGGCCAACTGTAATGTGATCGTGGTTGGTCTTGTGTTACCGATATCCAGCTTCCTAAGAATCGATAAGGGCATTAGATTTATGCTTGCCCCTAAATCTCATAGCGCATTCCCGACCATCTTCCCTCCTATCATGCAGGGCAATGTAAAACTCCCAGGGTCCTTCATTTTAGTGGGGATATTATTTTGAAACAACACGCTGCATTCATACGTTAACATCACTGTTTCATTTTCCCCAATCTTTCTTTTATTGGCTAGAATATCCTTGAGAAATTTTACATAACTCGGCATCTGCTCTAATGCTTCTATTAAGGGAATGTTAATGTTTAGCTGTCGGAGAACATCCAGAAACCTCTGAAATTGTTTGCTATCATCTTTCTTCTTTAGCTAGGATGGGAAAAGTGGAGGATCCCGCCTTTCTCCTTGTTTAGTTGGTTGCTTGCTGAATTCCTATTCTTGCTGTGTTTCATTATCTGGAGGTTGCGTTGATTGAGAATTCAAGACTTGAGGAGCTTCATCTTTTGTAGGTGAACTTGCTTCTGATCTGGTAATTTTTCCACTATTAGTTGATTGATCATCATCAACAGTCAATTTTACTAGTGTTGTTGCCGCGTCTGGTACTGATGGTATAGGGGCTGTTGTTCTGCCACTTCTCAATGTTACTGCGTGACATTGTTCTTTACCTCGCTGCCCCGATGCTTCTAAGTTGCTGTGCCACATACCAGGCGCATTCTTCTTTAATTCCCTCGTAAGCTGATCTATCTGCTATTCCAGTTCTTTAAGGGAGTTAGTTTGCGATTGTCTCATTGCCTCGCTCTTTTCAATGTAATGTTTTAACAATGATTCCAGAGATGAGGTGATACAAGAGGTATCATATAAGAACGGTTGGTCACAGGGTGGTATACCTTGAGATTTACTTTGGTTATAGTCTGGAGTAATGAAGACCGGAAGGTTGCCTCTATCCCCTTGATAACTGTTCTGATAGAAACTATGGCTCTCCTGGTTGTGATTCCCGTCCCAACTTAAAGTTGGGGTGATCCCACCAACCAGGGTTATAGATGTTGCCAACGATTCATCATAGACAGAATATACGGGTTTGTTGATTCCATGGGCAGACTTCTACTGGATGTCTCTCCCCACATTGGACGCAGATCATTGCGGCACCATGAGTCACTACATTAACTTGCATTGATCCTTGAGAAGAGAGTTCTCTATTGATTAGCCACCGTCTGGAGGAGTGAAGTCACTGTGGTCATTTGATCGACTAGTGCGCTCATCGCATCAGTTGACACCATCGGCACTTTCTACTCTTTCTTACTCTAGATCTCTTACCTTAAGCGCCAATATCAATCCACTCATCAGAATGTCGCGAGATGCGATCAAGTTATTCTTTGCTTCTGTATATGATCTGTTCATTAATCCTCCTTCTGTGGAGGCATCGGCAACTGCTTGTGTTGAATTGATCTAAAGCCATTGTAAAAGTTTCCATCAGAATACTGTCGAGAATCCCGATTGTGGACAGCTCTTCACTAATTGTCGGAATCGCACTCAGGCGGAGCTCAAGGTTTCATAACCGTTTTGCTCAAAATTCAACACATCCCCCCATCTTCTTGCGTTGATGGCTGAAGGGAAATCTGTTCATGAACCTATCAACCAACTGTTCCCATGCTTTAATCTCATTTGGCTCTAATGACTGAGCCCACCTCTTTGCTTCATCCCGTAGTGTGTATGGGAAAAGATATAACCTAATTCTTTCTTAAGTCACATCAGGCATGGAGAATACGCTGCAGATGTCTACAAAACTCGTCAAATATGCATATGGGTCTTCTCCTTGTAATCCTCCAAATTGACCCATATTCTAAATCATCTGCAGCATGATTGGTCTGATTTCAAAGCTTACATTCTCCTCAATCATCTATGCATTGTCACAAGTTTCCTTGCATTGAAACCAAGTATAATTTCACCGCAAGTTTCCCGGTGTGATCCGAGGTCGAACACAGGGACTGTTTTAGGTTATTGCGTTATGTTTGTGATACATGCAACCAGGGGTTTTTCAATTTACAAAAGAATTTGTGTACAAGAAACTAAACATGCGATAAAGTAAAGTAAAGCGGTAAAAATGCGATAATAACATAAATTGCGTTAAAGTAAATCTAAGCTAAGATGATACAAGATACAAGTTTCATGTTACAAGATACTGAGGTCAAGGCTGGCTGTGAAGATTATGTAAAGATCATGTAATGCGGTGAAAAGTCTTATGTACGAAGCAGAAACAGAAAAGATAATTAATACAAACATTGCAAGTTTCTTAATTGCGTTAAAGATATAAGTACGATTCTACTTTTCCCTTGGCGTACACCTCTTGGTGATCGGCCATGTTCCCACATCTCTGTGGTAAAACAGAGACGAATGACATCTTCACTTCTGCTCTCGCAGGTGAAGATGTCGTCTAGCATTCTTTAGCTAAACGCATTTATCTCTTCATCATAAATTAAGTTACTCGTTTAATCCATATTAATTACCAAGGTATTAAGAAAAATTCATGGAGAAATCGATAAATGGAGGAACGGAAATAGACAGAGAAGTGGAAATGGAAATGATGGAGACATTAAATAAAACTATTTAGCGTCTGATACATGATTTGTGAATGAAGAGATTAAGAAGATGAAATAAACTTGATGAAAATAGAGTTAGAAACAAATACAAATAAGCGCCAACGTCTTAGCGTAAATCTAGATGGAGATTTGCTTGCCGGTGTGGATGGATCGTGCGGAAGGATGAGCTTCCCACTCAGGCTTGCTCAACCGGTAGCAGGGATCTAAGCATAGAGCTTCACAGTGGGGATCTGGCAGAATCGCAATGAGACTCACCTCTCTGCCTTGTCTCTTCTCTCTTCCTAGATTTCTTCCGATCAGTACTCAGCTCAGCCTCTCTCTCATTAATCGAGAAGCAATTAGCCCTCGTGTCAATTATACCTGTATCCAGTATATCTTCTCTGAATTCTATGGGGGTATTTATAAGTGAAAAGCTTTGACTCTTGGCTTGTGGACTCCACTTCTTGTTATGGAAATTCCAAAGATGGAGGAATAAATATTCTTTCTGTTATGCTATCAGACCGTCAAATCTGCACAACGGTTAGTTGTACACGTGTCGCAATCCTTCGCGTTTGCGTTGCTCAGCTGCATATTTCGATCGGTTGCTCGCATGTGGTGTTTCTTTTATTACCGCATGCGGTTGAAATTCAGCTGGCACAATGTAACAGAGATGCATTGTTTAGTTTCTCGTTGAGCCTTAATCGCAAGCGGTGACTTGGTTTCCTGCAAAACAGAGTAAAAATATCCTCTTCTACCATCTTGACGATGTTAGTGGATGTAATTGCGTTAATTCATAATTATTGTATTTTTTAGCTAATTTTCATACAATCAACGCATATTCCTTCTCTTTTTTCTGCAATATCTAGATAAGACAACATAAATAACTTATATTTCTATAAGTTATCATGTACTGTAATTGTTAATGTTCATATATGAATGAAATTTGGAAAGATCATTCCGCTGCTCATGAAAATCTTTTCGTCTGATTTCCCTCAGTATTAGTGAAGAGTAATGTAGAACTCTATTAGTAAATGTTATTGTCTTAAGTATATGGTTGAATATGTATGCATTTCAGGGTTCTAAGTCAGGTTAAGCAGGTTAGTAGGCAGTAAGTGCCAGTGAGAGGGTTGGTAACTGTTTAGTCACATCCTCTTACAGGTTTAAAGGGAAATCTGGGAGGGGGTGTGATAAGTTGGTCTTAGAGACAGGTTTTGGGAAATGAAGAGAGTTCATGCATAATTCTGAGTCCTAATTGAAATAGTTGAATATCATGCAGCGGAAGTATCAAGGATTCATAAGCATTAAAATCCACTAATTTTGGTAGAAACTAAAGCATGCTTTTCTAAAAAGAGGGTTTTAAGATCATACCTTTCAAGAACTCTCCAAGATCTTGATTGTACAGCAACAGTCTTCACCAAAGGTCACTGTGAACCACCTCAAGGTATTCCCTACTATCCTCTTGAAGCTTTAGATAGTGTTGTGGGACTCAAGAACAACTTGAATTAGTGAAAAACATTGAACAACACACAACAGCCCAAAAGGAAGAATTCTTTCTTCTCACAGAGATTCTCTTAAAACTTCTATAATAGCTCTACTCAAATAACTCCAAATTTTTTTATTTATTGTAGATCAACATGCAAAGAAGTGAATTGCATGGCTTGCAGCTCATGTTGGAGTATTAATGAAGAGAAGATAATGGCCTTTGTGTGAGTAAGAAGATGATGATAATGAAAAAATTACATTTTCCATTTAGTATGGCATGCAAAATTGATTTTCATTTTTCTTTTAAAAATAAAAAAATATTTTGATTAATAAAACTGAAAAATGATTTTCTAAAATTAATTTCATAAATTAATTTAAAATAATAATTAATTTAATATCAAATATTAAATTAATTTTTGCACAATAATCATCTTCATATATTTAAATGATATTTAAATATATATTCTCCTGTTCTGTTTAATTTGAACGTTTCAAATTAATTTCTCAAGCTATTCTAAAGCTTATCCATTTACGAGCTAGTAGGGGGACCTCACGGACCTACAGATCATGGGCTCCAACGATTCGAGATTAATCGGCTAAACTCATTAGTTTGATCTAACCCCCATTTGTTAACTAATGGGACACACCACTATAGCCCATAGTTGAACTCCCTTCATTGTAGATATATTATGTCCACTTAATAACCATAACAGTAAGTTGATCATTCACAGGTTGTTCGTAATCATAGCTTGGTCAAAAATACCGTTATATCCCTGTGAATACATCTTGTTCCTTAAGTTTCTACTGATCCTCTAATGAACAATTTTGATTCATAATCTCTATGAATTAGATCCTTTCTCTATCATGAAAAGGCGGGGTCCTGATTGTTCAAGACCTGGAATCAATACTTAAGAGAACAACCTATCTACTAACCCTAAATAGGGTAGGAGTGAATTCCATCTTGCAAGGCTATGTCCCCAGCTATTCATCTAGTCTTATCCCCAAAATGGTAAGCTTATTGAGCAGTGCTGTTAGACTACTCTCACCGTTGTAGATCAAAGGATAATCTCGAACAAACAGGAGTTCATAGCTAGCTCGGGATTAAGATCGAGTTAACCTAGGTTATATGATAAATGAAATAGTCAGTTTTAACAGTAAACAGTCGTTATAAAGAAAAGTGACTATTTTTGGGGTCCAATCTATATGCAAACTCATTGCATAGAATGCCCCCACTCTCATGTCTCAACATGAATGATTTGTGGATCACTTCATTTGTTACTTCAATAACTTCTTGTAAGAACTATAGAGTGGGCCGCATCCATTAGTGTTACCAGGATGAGATACCCAATTTCATCCATATACTTATTAGACCATTTATGCTATATACTGTCAACTTGATACTGTTTATGTCACTACATAAAGTTACAACATTTAGACTATAGTAAGGATGCGTTTATTGGATTTCCATAATAAGATGAAAATTCAACAAGTCAATATTATTGATAAATAGAATGTTTAACACAAACTGCGAGTTCTAGGACATTCTCAACACTAATGTCAGTCCCTAGCATGTGTACTACTTAAGTAAGTAAAGATTGTAAAGAGGAAGTGGCAGGTAGAGCATGCAGGCAGTAGATGGGGATTTTGACCCAACCGCTAGAGATTCCAAAGTTAGAAAGGAATCCAGATTTTAGAAAGGAAAAGGGTAGCAATCCAGTGGTTCAGTAAACGACTCCAGAAGGGAAGTCGAGCTTTAGAAGATGTTGAAGTTTGGTTAGAATAAACTAAGAAGAGAGAGTTAGTGTGTTGGATGTTTAGATGACCGTAAAGTCAAAAAATGCAGTATTCTTACTGTAAGAAGGAGTAGAGATTTCGCTGGAGATCTTAGACGCCAGAAGGAGTAGTGTTCAGGCCGTGTCATGAATAGAACTCAGGAAAGCCGTAATAGAATTACTATCCTAGCTCGTTTAGAAAAGCTAAAAGGATAGGTTCCTCAAGATAGTATAGGGATCAATGATGGTCACTGAGTGTGAGTGGAGATTTACAAGGTTATTCCAGTATACATTACCGAGTGTACGAGAAGAGGAAAATTAGAATTAAACCATTATAAAGCATCTGTAGAGGGAAACATGTGTTGGGATTGACGTCTTAATTCTCCTGGTTGTTTCATAGTTTGTAAACACTTTGTGAACATATTGTTATTAATAAAATACATGTTATTTTATAAGCATTTATTCAATCCAATAATCTAAGATCCGTGGTTTTTTTTATGTATCTTAAGCATGTATGTCAGACATACAAGTGGATCATGCCTTAAGTAATAACCTAAATGGTCTGTAGTATAAAGATAAAGGATGGATACCTTATCCTGGCGACACTACGGATATGACCCACTTTGTAGATGTTACAAGTGTTGTAAAGTGCTACAAA
Organism: Benincasa hispida; assembly: GCF_009727055.1. NCBI lineage: Eukaryota > Viridiplantae > Streptophyta > Magnoliopsida > Cucurbitales > Cucurbitaceae > Benincasa > Benincasa hispida. Next base: position 27,195,465 of record NC_052358.1, read on the forward strand.
TGGTCTGATACTGACCAGTCATGTGGAGACATGCGAGCGGTGGTAACCTATACAAAGAGTTTTTGTATAAAATTGGACCACAAGATGATTAGTCTCTTTATATAACGCCGTTGATAATTGAGACTTACATTTCACTAGAATGACCATAGGTGACATGACCTTAATCTTGAGTGAGTTGGAAACTCCTGCTCATGAGGGCGGTGCTTTGATTTGTATGGGTGAGAGTGGCTAGATTGCCAACTCAACAAGCCTAGCATTTTGGGGATTCGTCTGATTGGGGAGCTGGGAACTCAACTACACAAGATAGAATTCACTCCTTCCCCGAAGCAGAGGTAAGTAGATAAATTGCTCCCTTAAGGGCTGATTCCGGGTCTTGAACATAGTGGCCACACCCTCTCTTTGGAAGAGAGGACTCAGTCATAGTAGGACAGGACTTATTGTTCATTAGAGGAATCAGTGGTACTTAGGGAGTTAGATGTAACTACAGGGGAAAAAAGGTAAATTGGCCCAGCTGTACTTACAAGCGATTTGTGAAGGGTCATCGCGCTGTTGATTGGTTATATTCAATGGACACAAAAATATATTTGTAGTGCGAAGAGTACAACTGTCGGTCTTTAGTGGAGTGACCAATAGTTAACGGATGATGGATCTCATGATTAAAGAGTTTAGTCAGTTATTCACATACCATTGGAGCTTCAAGCTACAGGTCCATAAGGTCCCCTTGGTAGCTCAATGGGTTCAAGTTGAGAATCAGATTTTGGGTTAGTTTGAAGTGTTCAAATCAACAAGAGAAAGTTTAATTATATGTGATATAATTAGATTAATCCAATTATATGTGATACATTAATCTGAAGAATTAATATAAATATGATTTATATTAAATACCATAACATAGAAAAAGAACCGTGGTTTATATGTTTCATAGATGAAATATTAAAACTATAGGTTATAAATATAATATGATAAGTGGTTATCATATTTATTTATAATATATTAATTATATTATAATTAATTCATTTTCTTTAATAACCGATTGAGTGGGAGGTTATTGGAAGTTATGGTAACTGTGAGATAAAAGGAAAATTCCAAATTAGTTGAGGTTGATCATTCATTTGTGTCGTTTGACAAAGGACTATCGAGTAAAAACATTTTACTAAACGATTGTGTCCCACAGTCTACATGATAGAGTAACGAGTTTACTATATGATAGTTACTCGTTTACTCATTGCTATACGATTGAATAGCAAAGTCTATACGATAGGCTTTCTTTTACTAAACGATCGAGTATCTAGTCTATACGATAGAATTCATCCATCTCCCACTTACTCAATTGTCTACTCGATCATCTACCTCTTTCGTTCCTCTATCCAAAGTCACAGAGAGCCCACAACTCCTAGGTTCTCACCCCGAGAATGCCAAGGTAACACTTATGGTGTTGTCTCTGTTCAGTTCGAGGTTTGAGGATCGAGCTGGACTCATTTGTGATCAAGGATTCATCAGTTCGTGTTATTGATTGTTCTGTTCATTGTGTTCGAGTATTTCTTTGAACTAGTTGCTGAACGATCGAGGGATACTTAAAGAAAGGTTCTTCAAAGGTTTGCATACTCTATTCCTTGTTTGTTCTTTTATAAGAAGTATGTTGTAATTTAGTATAAGCATGATCGTTTGTGTTTAGACTGTAATTATTTGTGTTCATTATCAATTGAACTTTGAACGATCCACTTCCGCTCACTAGATCTCTATGTTTAGATTTCCTTCAATTGGTATCAGAGTTAGGTTGTTCTGATATTCCTAATTCCATTTCTGTATTGAACATAATTAATAGTCTTGGTGGGTTTTTAAGTGTTCTACAATGCGTTTAAGAGTTAAATATGTTTGTGGATGGTTTGATGGATGCTTAGGGATGATTGCCTCTGTTTTAAAGCTTTCTTTACATTTTAAAGTTAATTTGTAAGGGCTCCTGCATTTTTGGGCACAATAACTTATTATCAAGTCTATATTCAAAGTGTTTGAAGAGTCTTGAGTCATTCGTGGTGAAGTTTCAAAGAAGTATGGGGATGCTGTTCTCATCAAGGAAGAAAAGACCAAGCGTTGGTCGTATGGTGTAGCCCAGGCTAAACGATCATTTAGATTTGGCTAAACGATCGAGTAGAAAAGTTCTAACTCAATCATGTAGCATTTACTAAACAATCGTATGGTTGATGCTAACGAATGAGTAAAGTGTTTACTCGATTAGTTTGCGTTGGCTACTCGATCGTGTAAACGATGGGGGTAAACGATCGCATAGTATATATGATACTTGTTGCATGGTAGGCGCGCAAACTAAACGATCATGTAGGCCAGCATGCTTCATCGCATAGTCACTGGCTATTCGGTCACTCGGTATATGATACTCGTCGCTTGCTCCTCGATCGTCTAGATGATCATGCTTCATCGCATAGTTGTCGTCTACTCAATTGTTTAGGCTTGCATGTAAACTTAGTGCGCTGCACGATTGAGTGGCCTTCATGCTTCATCACATATTCAAAGGTACTCGATCGTTGCTACAGGATCGTGGTTACTCGACCAACTTTACTAGATGATCATAAGGAAAAGCTACACGATCAGTGGAATGAGGATTCACCCAGGCAGTTCAAGACCCAGTTCGCTTGTTTGAACCGGTTGACTCGATGGTTCAATGTAATAGTTATTTTTATTTATGATTTTGAGGCATATTATTCCCGTCCATCATCATTTATTTTAATGTACATGAGATGTAGGTTAGTTTACATGCAATAATGTATGACCTATAGATTTAAAACCCACCTTAGGTTATGCATTTATTCATGCATCATATATTATAAGTGTTATAATATAGTAGATTGCATGATTAAATTACAAGGAAGCATGCTCATGCATCATATAATATAAGAGTTATATTTGTGCATGCATTAAGCATATTCATGCATCATCTTTATATTAAAAGTGTTATGGTATAAGGGTGTATGAGAGCATGTATGCTTGGTTTGTTACTTTATTATATAAGAGTTATATAAAAGTAGTAATAAATGAACAATGCATGGAGCATGACACTTAAGTTTACTTATAAGAGTTATAAATTCTTTGTGGGTGTTGCCTCGCATTTTGGTTGGTTTTAATTGTTTCATTTTCTATAAGGGTTATAATTAATGAAATTAGAATTAAAATCGATAACCAAGAGTTGCATGCAAACTTAGGTGAAATCATGTTTTAAAAGGGTTTTAAAATTTGATTGAGACTTAAATTCATGGTTCTAATGAGATTAGAAACCTAAGTTTAATCTTTTTAAATTGGTTTAATAGGATTAAATTGATTTCCATAAAAGATTAAATTTGTAATAAATCTATCTATAAGGTACCTTTTGTCTAAGGCGGGTTCTGGCTAGGCTGGGGTATTTAAGCTGATGGAAATGGAACACCCCTACCTGGGAACCTACCTGGAGAGGTGAATTAGATAGATTTGCTGCAAGCATACAGCAGTTGATCAAAGAGTTCGTTAAAGTGTTTAATGAATGATGATCAAAGAGTTTAGATAGTTACTCGTTTACTCATTGCTGCACGATCAAGTAGCAAAGTCTATACGATAGGCTTCCTCTTATTAAGGATTGAGTATCTAGTCTATACGATAGACTTCATCCATCTCCCACTAACTCGATCGTCTACCTCCTTCATTCCTCCATCCGAAGACACACAGAGCCCACAACTCTTGGATTCTTACCCCGAGAATACCAAGGTAACACTTGTGGTGGTCTTCCTATTCAGTTTGAGGTTCGAGGATTGAGTTGGACTCAATTGTAATCGAGGATTCATTAGTTCGTGTTTTTAGCTGTTCCGTTCGTCGTGTTCGAGTATTTCTTTGAACCAATTGCTGAACGATCGAGGGATACTTGAAGAAAGGTTCTTCAAAGGTTTGCATACTCTATCCCTTGTTTGTTCTTTTATAAGAAACATGCTGTAATTAAAGTATATGCATAATCGTTTGTGTTTAGATTGTAATTGTTTGTGTTCATTCTCAATTGAATTTAGAATGATTCACTTCCGCTCACTGGATCTCTATGTTTAGATTTCCTTCAATATGCATACTAGTTATTTGTACAACTAAGTGGAAGGGTCTCACCAATTAGTAGAGAAAACAATTCGAGTTGAGTGGAGTTTGGCTAAGGATGAATAGCGGTGGGTAGGTAAAGGAAACCACCGGGAATTCCAGTAGAATCAAATGATGAGAATGTCAGACTTTCATTTGTTGGATAGTCAGTTATGAAAGGTCAAGAAGTTGCATGTAGTGCAGATTGTGCAGGAAGAGATTGAGATCTGCAGCTGGTTTAGCTATTAGAACAGTAACAAAACGTACTAGCCAGCTAGTGGCTGGTACATATAGGAAACTTTTTTGTGCTAACTAAGGCAAGCAACATTCAGGAATATGTTACCATGAAAGGGATGACTGCTCCCAGTGCGGGTAGGTAAGTCATGTTAAGAAAGGAATTTTCACAGTTAGTTCGTGTAGTCAAATAAAGCGAAGGATGACTTGTTAGACAGGAAAATAGTTAAATTCCACTAAAGCCAAAGGCGAGGTTTTAGTGGAGTTTAATAGAGAAAAGTAGTGGAATGACCTCCCATTATCAAGGGAGAGTATATGCAATGATCCAGTAGGGAATGAAAGAGTTTCCGGATGTTGTAACTAGTATAGTATTTATACATAATCAACATGTTTATATTTGTTGAATCCTAGTGTTATGTAATTAGTTGTATCTAGTAGCTGCTAAAGGAAAAGGCAGAACACGGGAGATTAAAGAAGTAAAAGATGATATCTTTGAGAAGCAAGAATTATCAGGCTTGCTACCTGATAAGGACATTGAATCTGCTATGAATTCGATCTTAGGTATAACCCTATTCCTTAGGCACCGTATAGAATGTTGTCAACAGAATTGGAAGAGCTAAGGTTTCATTTATCGGGGTTAATAAATAAGGAGCATATTAGACTCAACATGTCACCTTGGGAAGTACCAATCCCGTGCATGAGAAAGAGAGAGATGGTATTCTCAGGTGACGTAAAGTGTGTATTACCACTGCTTAGATGATCTCCTGAATAGTTGAGGGAAACTGTATGCTAAGTTCATTGAGCATGACTTCTGGTTAAGTCAAGTTGGTAACATGGGTTAATGATGTGATTTTAAGTCTTAGGATTGGAACTAAATGTTTTCTGATTAAGGTAAACATGCTTCAGTAAAGAGTTTATGTTTTACCAAGATTAATCTTATGCCAGGGTTAATATGTGATTTCAAGCAACTTAACTTCATGTTGGGAAGTAAGACCAACACATAATGTTTAATGAATATGAATTCCTATGTATGATTTCATGTCTAACATGTTTAAAGATAACTTGTTTCTTAAGATGTGGAGCATGCGTTAGTATTGATGTTAAGGCTTTAGTAATATTGACCTATTATATTTTTTAAACGCCTGAATTAGGAAATAACATTGGTATTCTTAAAAGCTATTGAGAAGGATGATGAAAGTAAAGAAGGTATCCTAAGGGCATTTCAATATTATGGATGAAAGTTATACATGAACTTTCTTATTTGTCCATGTCCATCACTTGTATGCTTGTCGAACATTTCGAGCAACATTGAGAGCTGGAATGGGAGGACAATCCTCCATTAGGAAAAAATGAAGCTCATCAATGATAAGGATTGTGTTGATCGTATTTTTCCACAAAGTGTAGTGGTGAGTAAATTTAGGGTAGTAGAAGTCATGTTGAAAAGATTGTTGAAACCATACAAATTATTTATAATTAGCCTAATGGCATTGAACCATCAAGACAACCAATCGATGTGTTGGGAATGTCTTAAAACTCAAAGTTCATAATCATGGAAACATATTCTAGTTATCAATGAAAGTATTATTGAAGTTTTTATTCAATAAAAGTGTTATTGAAATTGCTTTGTGTAATAAAATTCCAATAAATGAATCCATGGCTATTGTATGAATACTGTAACTTTATGTAGAGACATAAAAGAGGATCAAGTTATAGTATATAGCCAAAAAGGCCTATAGGTATATGGATGAGATTGGATACCTTGTCCTGGGGATACTATGGATGCGGCCTACTTTGTATAATGATACAAACAACGTGATTCTGTAATGTTCATGTAGAGACATGCGAGTAGGGGCATCCTATGCAAAAGAGTTTTTCATAAGACTGGACCATGAAAAAAGTCACTTTTTCTTTATAACAACTGTTTACTGGTAAAACTGACTATTTAAATTTGATGACCTAGGGTAACTCAATCTTAATCTTGAACTAACTATGAACTCTTGTTTATTCGGGATTATCCTTTGATTTGCATAGGTGAGAGTAGTTAAACAATACTACTAAACAAATCTCCAATTTTGGAGATAAGACCGAATAGATAGCTGGGGACATAGTTCTATAAGATGAAACTCACTCCTACCCATTTTAGGGTTAGCAGATAGGTTGTTCACGTAAGTGCTGATTCCTGGTCTTGAACAAAGGGGCCTCACCCTTTCATGCCCGAGAGGGACATGGTTTAGTAGTTAGACTAAAAATCAATTATTCAATAAAGGATCAGTGGGAGCTTAAGGAGCAAGATATATTTATAAGGGTAAAACGGTAATTTTGATCCAACTGTAAATACGAACGACTTGTAAAGGATCAACTTACTGATTATGGTTAAATTAAGTGGACAAAAATATATCTACAGTGAGGAGAGTGCAACCATCGAGCTATAGTGGTATGTCTCGATGGTTAACGAATATTGATTTACTCGAGTTAAAGAGTTTAATTGATTAATTTCAAATCGTTGGAGCTCATGATCTGTTAGGTCCATAAGGTCCCTCTACTACCACGTAAAACATTAACACCTTGGATTAGAAAATTAAGCAAATTTTGAAGTGTTCAAAATTCGATTTTAGGGTTTTGAATTTGAAATATTCAAATTCAATTTTAGGGTTTGGATAATTATATTTGTTATAATTAAACGTTTTAATTTATTAAAATTAAACGTAAATTAGAGAGTTTAAAGTATTTAAATATTGATTTAAATATTGATGACATGAATAGGATTCATGTTTGAATTAGATGTTTTATTAATATAATATTTGATATTAAATTATTTTTATTTAATTAATTTATTAAATTTNATTCATGTTTGAATTAGATGTTTTATTAATATAATATTTGATATTAAATTATTTTTATTTAATTAATTTATTAAATTTGTTTTATTAATTATTTAAATAAAAATATTTTCAAATTTAATAAATTCAATTTTAGAAATTTAGTTTATTATTTAACATAATTCCAATTAATTTAAATAAAATTTGAATTTTAAATTTGTAAGTAGAAAAGTCAAACATTTGGGTTTTTTAGTGGGGGTTTTCCAATTCTTGACACCTAGGCCACTCACTTAGTACAATTTGAAGTGTCACTTTGCTGAATGAGTGTAGTGCTTGCATGAATAAGTTTGATAAAAGCTACATTATCTTTCATTTTCAATTCATGCATTGAAAATAAGTGAAATTTTTAGATTTTTCCTTTTATTCTCAACTCTCTCTCAAACCCTTTGAACTCTAATTTAATTGTGAGTTTCCACCATTCAATTCAAAGCTAAGAATAGTAGAGAAGAATCTCATAGTAGTCTACTACTTATTTGAAGGTCGAATTCGTGGTTTCAGCAAGGTTGAGAAGAGTTTCTACAAAGGTATACTTCATATGAAACCCTCTCTTTTTTGTAAATTTGTCATTGCAATCTTTTAAACTAAAATTAAGTATAATTAAAGTACTTATTAATTTTGTTAGCTTCTGAATTTTTCATGTTTAACCCATCGTAATGTACCATAAGTGACATCTATTTTGTAATGATGTTTCAGTGAGGCAGGACAAAAGTCATCGTAGAGTGATCATGTGCCCCTTCACTGAGATGACACAATCTCAACTAAAGGCAAGTGTTGTTTTTGGGCAAATTAAAATCACTTAGTTAGAAATAAGTAGCTGAATTTTCCTAAGTTAATTAACCCTAGGTAAAATGCTCAGTGGGAGGAAAATGGGGTATATGATACTTTATTTCATCCTCTTCACGTTTCTCCTTAAAATTCACACTCTGAGATATATACTTGGCCTTGAGGCACCATGGGAGTCCCCCTACAAGTGGCATTTGTATAGATCAATATCAAGGTGAATGAAGAGTGTGTTTATAGTTTGAAGTAAAGTTTCATGCATGCCCTCGTGGCACCGTGGGTGCCTCCCTAAAGGATGGAATTTTTGCATGGTTTTATTCAATCTCCAGAAATAGATAGGGTTGCTTTAGTTTCATGTCCCAATCGGTTTTTCCATACGGTTGGCTCATTGGGGCAAAACTCTAGGACTTAAAATGAGTGGTTACATTTACAAGAATTGTTAAACGAATTTAACAAATTCTAGACCGAACAATGGTGATTGATAGTTATAGTAACAAGGTGTTGTTCTATCTATTAGTTGAGAGTGTCTCATTTCACTGAAGAGGAACTTGATTACTCTATGGTGACTTTTGTCCTACCTCACTGAAACATCGTTGCAAAATGGATGTTAATTAGGGTACATTGGACTATTTTGCTAAAATTGATTGGTTGTCTTGTTGGTTTAATGAGAATAGACTAATAAAAATAATTTGTATGGTTTTAGCAATCTATTATCAATATGACTTTCGCTACCTTAAATCTACCCACCACTGACAAACTAACGGGTGAAAATTACACTTCATGGAAAAATACGATCAACACAATACTTATCATCAATGACCTTCGTTTTGTCCGTATGAAAGATTGTCCTCCTATTCTAGCTTCTAATACTGCTCGAAATGTTCGTAAAGCATACGAGCGTTGGACACGGGCAAACGAGAAAGCCCTAGCAGACTTCTTGGCGAGACTTTACGAAGTCTTGGCCAAGAAGCATGAGCCCATGCTCACAGCCCATGAGATCATGGAATCTTTGAGGGGAATGTTCAGACAACCGTTTGTACAACTCAGTCATGACGCTATCAAACAGATCTTTAATGCTCATGTACAAGAAGAAGCATCTGTTCGAGAAGATGTTCTCAACATGATGGTCCACTTCAACGTGGTGGAGATGAATGGGTCCGTCATCAATGAACCTAGTAAGGTTAGCTTCATTTTGGAGACTTTACTTGAAAGTTTCCTACATTTCCGTAGCAATATTGTTTTGAACAGGATTGACTATAACCTAACCACCTTGCTCAATGAGCTACGGATGTTCCAATCCTTAATAAAAAGCAAGGAATAGAAGGGTGAGGCTATTGGGAATGTCCTAAACTCGCAGTTCGTAAATGTTGTTAACATATTCTATTTATCAATAAAAATATTATTAAGTATTTTATTCAATAAATTACTATTGATATTGCATTCTTTTATGAGAATCCAATAAACAAATCCATGGCTATAACATGAATACTTTAACTTTATGTGGCGACATAAAAGAGGATCAAGTTCTAGTATGTAGCAAAATGGTCTAGAAGTATACAGATGAGATTGGGTACCTCATCTTGGTGACACTATTGGATGTGGCCCATTTTATATATTGATACAAATGAAATGATCCAAAAATCATTCATGTGGAGACATGTGAGTGGGGGCATCCTGTGCAATGTGTTTGCATAAGACCGAACCTCGAAATAGTCACTTTTGTTAACAGTTGTTTACTATTAAAACTGACTATCTCAAACTCAATGACCTAGGGTAACTCGATCTTAATCCTAAGCTAACTATGAACTTCTATTTATTCGGGATTATCCTTTGATCTGCATAGGTGACAGTAGTCCAACAACACTGCTCAATAAGCCTCGGATAAGAGTAGATAGATAGCTGGGTGTTGGGATTGGTGTCCTAATTCTCTCGGAGTCTCGTAGTTTGTAAATTGTACACATTATTATGAATAAAATAAGAGTTATTTTATTTGGCATTTACTCATAACCAATAAACAAAGCTCCATGGTTATTGTATGTAAATTTAAGCATGTATGTGAGATATACAACTGGATCATGCCTTAAATGATAACCTAAACAGGTTTGTAGTATAAGGATTAATGAGGGATACCTGATCCTGGTGATACTATGGATACGGCCCACTTTATAGAGGTTTGCAAGTGTTGTGAATGACTACAGATGGTAGATCCTGACCATTCATGTGGAGACATGCGAGCGGGGATGTCCTATACAAAGAGTTTGTATAAGACTGAACCACAAGATGAATAGTCTCTCTATATAACGTCGTTGATACTTGAGACTTACATCTCACCTAAACGACCATAGGTGACATGACCTTAATCTTGAGTGTTTTGGGAACTCTTGTCTTTGAGGGTGGTCCTTTGATAGTATACGTGAGAGTGGCCAGATTGCCAACTCAACATGCCTACCTTTTTGGGTATTTGTTTGATTTGGGAGCTGGGAACTCAGTTACACAAGATGGAATTCACTCCTTCCTCGAAGTAGAGGTAAGTAGATAGATTGCTCTCTTAAGGCCTGATTCCGGGTCTTGAACATAGTGGCCACAACTTCTCTTTGGAAGAGAGGACTCAGTCATAGTAGGACTATGACTTATGTTCATTAGATGGATCAGTGGTACTTAAGGAGTTAGATGTAACTACAGGGGCATAACTTTTATTGGCCCAGCTATACTTACGAGCAATCTGTGAAGGGTTATCGCACTGTTGATTGGTTGATATGGACACGAAATATATTTGTAGTAAGGAGAGTGCAACTATTGGTCTTTAGTGGAGTGTCTGGCAGTTAATGGATGGTGGATCCCATGACTAAAGAGTTTAGTCAGTTATTCATGTACCGTTGGAGATTCAAGCTACATGTCCATAAGGTCCCCTTGGTAGGTCAATGGATTCAAGTTGAGAATTAGTTCTTGGTGTTGATTTGAAATGTTCAAATTGACAAGAGGAAATTTGATTATATATAATATTATCGGTGTGATGTATGAGATACATCAAGTGAAGGATTAATGTAAATGAGATTTACATTAAGTAACATGAAATAGAAAAAGAATTATGGATTATATGTTTCATAACATGAAATATTAAAACTCTAGGTTATAAATATAATATGGTAAGTTGGTTATCATATATATTTATAATAATATTAATTAATGGGTAATTATATCTTTTTCTCTAATAAACAATTGAGTGGGAGGTTATTGGTGGTTTCATGGTAACCGTAAGATAAAAGGAAAAATGTTTTCCTAAATTTAGAAGTTGTTGTGAGAGTTTCTATTCTTGGAAACTCACTCATGGTTTGCTGTCAAGTGAATAAGATTCACTAAACGATAGTTGAAGAGACACTAAACGATCGTGGAGTGACACTCCACGATAGTTCACTCAGCTGGTCATCTTCTAATGATCGTAGGGCTTTTGTTATATGATAGCTTGCCATCTTCTAAACGATTGGGCATCATCTATACAATAGACTCTCTTCATCTCCCACCTGCTCAATCGTTTACATGATTCTTATTCCTCCGATCTCTTCCTCTAACCAAGTCCACTCAGAGTCCACACTTCTGGATTCTCACACCGAGAATACCAAGGTAGCCATTGTGGTGGTGTCTTACTCAACTCGACTGAGTTGAGGTTTTTAGAGGTCGTTTATTGTGTTCGAGTTTGCCATTGCTCGTGCTATGTTGGGATCACTGTGTTCGAGCGTTCGTGTGTTGTAATCTTGGAGATTGAACAAGCATTCGTGATTGAGGGCATTTGAAGATGAGTCTTCAAAAGGTATGTTTAATCTTTCCCTTAATTATCTTGTTAAGCATGCTATAATTTCGTATTGTGCATGACCGGTTAGTTTGTGTTTCTTGACCGTAATTGTGTATGTTCAAATACAAATGGAATTGGAACGATTATTCCGCTACTCATGTAAATCCTCATGTATGATTTCCTTCAATTGGTATCAGAGTCAGGTTTTTATGATATTCCAAATTTCAATTTTGTTTTGAACTTCTTTTACAGTCGTAGTGGGTTTCCTGCATTTGAATTTAAGTGTTAAATGCGTTTGTGAATGGCGTTGATGAATATTTACGGATTAATTGCCTCTGTTTAAAAGCTTTCTTTTGAATACAAAGTCTTAATTTATAAGGGCCTCTGTGTTTTTGGGTATAATTAACAAGAAATCGAGTCTGTAATTCAAAGTGTTTGAATTTGTCGAGTTATTCTTGATGAAGAAGCATGGAGATGCGGTTCTCAGCGAATAAGAATACCAAGAGTTGGTCGTGTCGTGTAGCCTCAGGTTAATAATCGTTGGGATTTGGCTAAACGAACGTGTAGATTTTTCTATGCGATCGTGTAGTATTTACTAAACGATCGTTTAACTAATGCTAAATGATGGGGTAAAGTGTTTGCTCTATCATGTAGCATTGGTTTCCTGATCGTGTGGACGCTGGAGGTAAATGATCGAGTGGGAGCATATGATGCTCGTTGTTTAATAAAAGACGCATGCACTAAACGATCGTGTAGTTAGCATGCCTCATCACATAGTTACTGACTATACGATCACGTGGTATACGACACTTAGGCTATTTATAAGCATTTGAAATGCCTTGTATGTGTTTACTTTGTGTTGTGGATGGTTTTGGTTGTTTCTTTTATAAGCATTGAAATAGAATTTAGAACTAAAATCGATAAGAAAGAGTTGCATGCGGACTTAGGTGAACTCATGTTTTGAAAGGGTTTTAAAAGTGGATTGAGATAGACCTAAGTTCAAGGTTCTAATGGGATTAGCAACCTAGTTTAATATTTTTAAATCGGTTTAATAGGATTAAATTGATTGGCATAAAAGATTAAATTGTATTAAATCTATCTATAAGGGACCTTTTGTCTAAGGCGGTTTTTGTCTAGGCTGGGGTACTTAAGCTAACGAAAACATAACACTCCTACCTAGGAACCTACTTGGAAAGGTGAATTAGATAGATTTTTTGCAAGCATGCGACAGTTGGTCAAAGACTCTGTAAAAGAGTTTAATGGATGATGATCAAAAGTTGTTAACTATCCAAAGTAAAAGTTACTCTTGGGAAGACCAAAAAGTCATTCTTAGCCGTATTTTTTCTAAGTAAACTAAACCTTAGGTTATAAAATACTCAGTGGGAGGAAGAGATGTATATGATATATAAATGATTCCACTCACATTTCTATCTGAATGTTCACGTTATGAGATTCATGCTTGGCCTCATTGTGCCTTGGGAACTCTTGCCTTTAAGGACGGTCCTTTGATTTGCATGGGTGCAAGGGGTCAAGTCGTCGACTCAAACCTACCACTTTGGGGATTCGTCTGATTTTGGAGCTGGGAACTCAGCTACACAAGATGGAATTCACTTCTTCCTCGAAGCAGAGTTAAGTAGATAGATTGCTCCCTTAAGGGCTAATTATGGGGCTTGAATGATGCGGTGCCACACACCTTCTCATGACCCGAGAGGTGTCCACACATAGTAAGACTATGTTATATTGTTCATTAGAGGGATCAGTGGTACTTAAGAAGTTAGATGTGTTGGGGTTGATGCCCTAAAGTCTCGTGTCCTGTAGTTTATAAACAATTTGTACGAATGCTTGTGATGTATAATATATGATATTTACTTCAGTTCTTGCTTTTGCTCATCTGAATGTTTTATTTGATTTACCACAAACCAATAAACTAAAATTCATGGTTATCATTATGTAACTTAAGCATGTATATGGTGACATACAAATGGATCATGTCTTAACTGATAACCAAAATGGTCTGTAGTATATGGATATAGGAAGGAAACCTTATCCTGGTAACGTTATAGATGCGGCCTGCTTTGTGGAATAGTCACAAGTGTTGTGACTTGTCACAGATGGTCTGATTCTGATGATTCGTGTAGGGGACATGTAAGCGAGGACGTCCTATACAAAGAGTTTGTATAAGACCTGACCATGAAGTGTTAATGTCTCGTTATATAACACCATTCATGACAGAGACTTCACTTCGCTAGGATGATTATAGGTAACATGACCTCAATCCTGAGTGAGTTGGGAACTCCTGCCATTGAGGGCGGTCCTTTGATTTGCATGGGTGCGAGTGGCCAAACCGCCGACTTAAACCTACCATTTTGGGGATTCGTCTGATTTGGGTGCTAGGAACTCAGTTACACAGATGAAATTCACTCCTTTCCCAAAGTAAGGGAAAATAGATAGATAGCTCCCTAAAGGATGATTCCAGGGCTTGAACGAGGTGGCGCCACACACCTTCTCATGTCCCGAGAGTTTTTCACACATAGTTGGACTATGTTGTATTGTTCATTAGAGAGATCAATGGTACTTAAGGAGTGAGATGTAACTATAGGGACAAAATGGTAAATTGGCCCAGCTGTACTTACGAGCATCTGTGAAGGGTTATCGTACTCATGATTGGTTATATACGATGGACACAAAATATATATGTGGCAAGAAGAGTTCCGTTGTTGGTCTTTAGTAGAATGCCTGGCAGTTAACAGATTGTGGATCTCGTAGCTAAAGATTTTAGTTAGCTATTCATGTACCGTTGGAGCTTCGAGCCATAGATCCATAAGGTCCCCTTGGTAGCTTGGATACAAGTTGAGAATCAGTTCTTGGGTCAGTTTGAAATGTTCAAATTGAAAAGAGGGAGTTCGATTATATATGATATAATTGAACTGGTTAATTATACATGATATGATTGACTAAATGTATGAGATACATTATTTTGGAGGAAATTGGATATAAATATGATTTATATCAAGTAGAGGAGAAAACACTATAGTTGATATATGATATCAAACTATAGGTTAAGAATATAATATGATTATATTCATTATTTTATTAATTGGGTGGTTATGAGATAATTGGCTAAAGTTTTCTCCGAATTCGTGTGAAAATGGGAAGTTCAATTCAGTTCTAGTAACTAAAGAATAAAATGAAAACTGTTTTCATTTTGCAAAAGGTACGAAAAATACATGCTAAATTTCTCACGGTGTGAAAGTCTTGTATCGCTTAGTGTTGAGAGCCTATACGATAGCACCCACTTACTAAACGATCGCACACCCGCGTTTCCTAAACGATCGTCCGCAACTTCTTAAACGATCGCTTATCTTTACTAGACGATCGCTTAGTGCCTGAGCGTATCTAAACGAACGCTTATCTTTTACCTAGACGATTGCTTAGCAATTATTAAATGATCGCGTACCCTGATCTAAACGATCAAGCACCCGACTATACGATAGTCATCTCTTTCTCCCACTTGCTTGTTCGTAGTACACGTAGTTTTTCCTCCTCCCCTGTACCAATTCCATTAAAGCCCGCCCTTTGGATTCTCACTCCGAGAATACTGAGGGCTTCAAGTGGTGGTGTCTCCCCGTTCATTGTTGTTCATGCGTAGCTGTTCGTTAGACGATCGTGGCGTTGATAGGTGATTGCTTGTCGAACGAGAAAGAGCATGAGGAGTTCGTTCACAGTGAGACCGAGATTTCTAAAGAAATTCTTCAATTGGTAAGTCTCTTGTATTTAATCTTTTAAAGCATGCCAGTAATTAGTGTTTTCAATGCATATCTGTATGTTAGAATATATGTGTGAAAATTCTGTCACAATGAAATCAGAAAGATCCACTTCTACTCATAGGTACTCTTGTATAAGAGTTCCTTCAAGATGTAACTACAGGGGCAAAACGGTAAATTTGTCCAGTTGTACTTACGAGCATCTGTGAAGGTTACTGTATTGTTGATTGGTTATATTCGATGGACACAGAAATATATCTGTATAAGGAGAGTTCAGCTGTCGGTCTTTAGTGGAATGCCTGACAGTTAGGATGGTGGATCTTGTGGCTAAAGAGTTTAGTCAGCTATTTACATACTGTTGGAGCTTCGAGCCATAGGTCCATAAGGTCTCCTTGGCAGCTCAATGGATTCAAGTTGAGAATCAGTTTTTGGGTCAGTTTGAAATGTTCAAATTGACTAAAGGGAGTTTTATTATATATGATATGATTGAACTAGTTAATTATATTTTGATTGATTGACTTTATGTATGAGATACATTAATTGGTGGAAAAGAGATATAAATATGATTTATATCTAGTGGAGGAGAAAACACTATGGTTGATATATGATATTAAACTATAGGTTAATGAATATAATATGATTATATTTATTATTTTAATTTTGGACAATTATAGGATAATTGGTTGTCGTTTTCTTTGTAACCGTGCGTTAGTGAGAAGTTCCAATCGGTTTTCGTTACTGAAGAATAAAATGAAAATTCTTTTCATTTTGTAAAGAACACAGTTAATTGATCACGAAGTGT
Organism: Benincasa hispida; assembly: GCF_009727055.1. Taxonomy (NCBI): domain Eukaryota; kingdom Viridiplantae; phylum Streptophyta; class Magnoliopsida; order Cucurbitales; family Cucurbitaceae; genus Benincasa; species Benincasa hispida. Next base: position 27,211,815 of record NC_052358.1, read on the forward strand.
TTTGCTGCTTATCACTTAGTAAATTGAGAGACTATACGATAGCTCGCTTTTACTACACGATCGCTTACACGCACTCGCCATCTTTCTAAACGATCGCTTACTTTTTACTAAATGATCGTCTAGCACCCAAGCATTTAGTAAATGATCGTATAGGCAATCGTTTCCCTTTTAGTACATGATCATGTACTTCACCTAAACGATCAAGCATTTTGTCTGTACGATAGATGCAACCTTCTCCCACTTGCTTGATCGTTGTATACGATATCTTTTCCTCCTTCCCTCTACCAAATCCGAACAGAACCCATTCTTTGGATTCTCACACCGAGAATACTAAGGGTTCCAAGTGGTGGTTTCGTCCCCATCTTCTTGATGTTCGTGTGGAGGCCATTCGTGGTAGACGACTGGAGTTTTGGTGAACGAAAGGTTGACGTTCCATCGAAAGCGAGAGGAATCTGTTCTCCTGGAGAGAGCGAAATTTTTGCTATGAAGAAAGGTTCTTCGACTGGTAAGTTTTCTTGTTCTCTAGTTATTTATTCTTAAAGCATGCCGGTAATTTAAAGTATGATGCATATCTGTTTGTTTGAATGTAAATGTGGTAATTCTGTCTCAATGTCTTTGGAAAGATCTGCTTCTGCTCAGAGGTACTCTTATATAAGAGTTCCTTCAATTGGTATCAGAGCTAGATTTCTTATACTCCAAATTCATTAATGCAAAGAATTGCATTTGCATTCTCAGTGGGTAAAAGCATGTCTACTCTCTGTTTAATCGTTAAATCGTTTGTTGATGTTTGGATTAATGGAATTTCTGGGATGCAGCCTCTGGTTTGTTAATTTCTTTTACATTTCGAGTTAATTGTAAAGGCCTCTGCATTTTTGGGCATAATTAACTGCTATCGAGTATGTAATTTCAAAGTAGTTTGAGTATGTGAGTAGTTCGAGAAGAAGCTTCGTAGTAAGGGTTGTTGTTCTTTGAGGATGAAGATGATCAAGCATTGGTCGGGTCGTGTAGATGATGGGATAGATGATCGTTGAGTATCAGATACTCGGGTGTTGTTTTACACGAATGCACTAGATGATCGTATAGCTCAGCAAGCTTCATTGCTTATTTACTGACTATAGATCGCGGAGTAAATCGTTTACCTATCGTTGTTAAGTGATCATCCAGACGATCGGGCTTCGTAGCTTCGTTGTTGTCTAAACGATTGTTTAGTACCTACGCGTTTTCGTCTTTTGCGCTAGACAATCGTTTACCTGGCGAGCATTTACTAAATGATGGGAGCTTCGCCCGACGGTTCAAGACCCGATTCGCCTGTGAACCGGTTTGAAAAATATAATAGATAGAGTTTTTCATTTCGATTTTGAGGTGGTTCATCCCGGTCCATTAATCTGTGTTAATATACATAGGGTGTATGTTTTAATTATATGTCATATGGTATGCACATATAGAAAAATCCCTCATTAGGTTATGCATTGGTCATGTATCATCTCTTTATTATAAGTGTTATGATTTAAAGAAGCATGATTTAAATTATGTAAGAACATGCTCATGCATCATTTAATATAAGAGTTATATTTATGCATGCATAAATCATTGACATGCATCATCTTTATATAATAATTGTTATAGTATAAGGGTGTATGGAAAGCATGCGTGCTTGGTTGTTACTTGTATGTAAAAGTTATGTATAGTAATGACCGGACATTGCATGAAGCATGACACATAGGTTAAATTTATAATTGTTAAAAATAACTCGTTGTGCATGTATGTTTTAGTTGTTTCTTTCAAAAAGGTTATAAAAAGAAATTAGAACTAAAATCAATAAGAAATACATGCATACCAACTTAGGTTTAAATCATGGTTTTAAAATTATTTTAAAACTTGGATGAGATAGACTTAAAATCACGGTTCTAATATGACTAGCAACCTTAGGCTTTAATCTTTTAATCAGTTTAATAGAATTAAATTAACTAATAAAAAGTTAAGCTGTAGCAAATCTATCTATAAGGGACCTTTTGACTAAGGCAGGTTCTGTCTAGGCTGGGGTTTTTAAGGTGACAGAAATGGAACACCCCTACCTGGGAACCTAACTGGAAAGGTGAATTAGATAGATTTGATGTATGCATGCAAGGTTAAGGATAGTCCATTAAAGCGTTTAATGTGACTACTTGAACTTGTTTTTATTTCAAAGACAAAAGTTGTTTTTTAGCAGACCAAAATGACTTAGACTAAAATCAGTAGTCGAATTGTCCAGGTTAATGAACCCCTAGGTAGAACATTCAGTGGGAGGTACTTGGGGCATTTGATGCTTCATTTAAATCTCTCACGTTTCTTCCTTTTATTGTCCACACCGTGAGACCTATCCTCGGTATCGTGGCACATTAGAAGTGTCCCTCTAAAGGATGGTGTTTGGGTAGGTCAATATCAAGGTGGATGGAGAGAATGTTCATAGTAAGTGGGAGCGGAAAGTGTGACAACATATCCCTCAGTCTGCCTCGTTGGATTGAATAAAGTTTCTACGCATCGCCTCGAGGCACCCTGGGAGTGTCCCCTTATAGGATGGAAGTTTTGTGCATTTCTTTATTTGATCTCCTGTATGGGATAAGGTTACTTAGTCTCTTGTCCTAATTTGCTTCTTCCCTACGGTGGGCGCATTAGGGCGGGGCTTTGAGGCTGAAAACGAGGGGTCACACTTATGGAATTGTTAAGGGTTAACAGTTCTGAACCGAACAAATGGTGATTGTTAGGTTCAGTTCCAAGAGTTGGTTCTACCTAATGGTTGAGAATGTCTCATCCCAGTGATGGGGCATTCATCGGTGACGTTTTGAAGGAACTCTTAAACAATAGTATCAATGAGCGGGTTCAGATCTTTCCTATTTTATTGTGATCGAATTACCACACACACATTCTAACAAACAAATATGCATTGTCACACTAGTTATAGACATGATTTAACAATTAAAATACAACATATTGAGTAAACGTACCAATTGAAGACTATCTTCACTCGAACTCAATCCAGCGGAAGCGACTCCTCTACGATCCTTATCGCCCAGCAATCAGTCATCTAACACCACCACAATCGTCTATACGAACGGCAGTGCACGAACAAGTAGCAACTGGGGACGACACCACCACTTGAAGCCCTTGGTATTCTCGGAGTGAGAATCCAGAGAGCGGACTTTGATGGAATTGGTAGAGGGAGGAGGAAAGGATGATCATATAGAACGACAAGCAAGTGGGAGATAGTAGGTGACTATCGTATAGTCGGGTGCTTGTTGTAACGCTAAATTTATATCTTTAAGCATGTGGACAAATATGAATGTGAATGAATGAACAAGTCCATGTCCCCGGAAATGGTGCCGTAAACTTGATGACATAAGAATGGATGTATTATGCATGCATTGTGACAATAGATAATATGCTACAAGCTCATGTTGCCATAAACTTGTAACGCTAAAAAAAATGGAATGTCATGCTGTGTTATAACTTATGCACACTACTTCTAAATATGCGTTGTTAATGATATGCTTGTAGTATGTGCTAGAGTAATGTGTGTCACAAGTTTCCTTGCGCTAAAACCAAGTATAATTCCACGCAAGTTTCTCATAATAATCTGAGGTCGAACACAGGGATTGTTTTCGTTAATGCGTTACTTTTTTTATACATGCGACCGGTTTTTACAATTAATAAAGAATTGGGTTTATACAGGAATCTAAAGTGCGATGAAAATAAAATTTCGTTGATAAAATAAAGTTGCATTGAAAATAAAATCCTAAAATAAAATGATACAAGATACAAGATACATGATACATGATACTAAGTTCGAGACTGACTGTGAAGTTATACAAAGGATCGTGGTATACGATGGCAAGTCTTTATGAATGAATCAGAAATAGAAGGAACAAATAGTAAAAACATTGTAAGTTTGTTAATTGCGTTAAAGATGGAACTAAGGTTTCGCTTTCCCTTGGCGTATACCTCCCGGTGATCAGCCGCGTTCCCATATCTCTATGGTGAAACAGGGATGAACGTGATGAATGCAAAGTTGCTTCCATCTCTGGACTTTCGCTTTAGTTAACGCATTATTCCAACCCTCTCTCGATAGGCGGAATAACATCCTCACTTATGCTCTCACAGGTGAAGATGTCGTCGAGCATGCTTTAGCTAAACTTAATCATTTTCTTAACACAAATTAATTTACTTGCTTAATTCGTGTTAATTACCCAGGGAATTAGGATAACGTCATGGAGAAAATGGATTATGGATGAACGAAAATAGACAGAGAGATGATAATGGTAATGATCATAACAATTAATAGTAAGATTGAGCGTCTGATACATGGTGTGAATGATAGAGTAAAGAAGATGAATACAAGTGATGAATAGAGATTTAGAGACAAATACAGAAGGAGTGTCAACATCTTGACACAAATTCCGAACGGAGGTTTTGCTTGCCGGTGTGTGGAAGTAATGGAGAGGAGAGCTTGCCTCTCAGGCTTACTCTTCTAGTAGTAATGACCTTCGTACAGAGCTTCAACGGCGGGAATTGGAAGGATTCTTTGCCCGGAGACTCACCTCTCAGCCTTGTCTCTTGATTATCCCGGATCTATTCTGGAAATTGCTTCAGACCAATCTCTCTCTCAGATTAGTATATACACATCTCTATGTATTCAAGTATATCTCTCAGTGAATTTGTAGAAGCTATTTATAGGTGAAGCTTGGCTCTTTGACTTCGTGGTCCCCACTTTATGGTTATGGTAGTTCCTGAAATGGCGGAGTGAATATTCCTTCTGTTATGCAATCAACCCGTCAGAAATGTACAACTGAAAGCTGTACATTTGTCAAAATTCTCCGCAAATGCGTTGCTCTTTACATCTTCGATCGATCGCCGCATGCGGTGTTATTTTTTATTACCTCATGCAATTTAATTTGCGTTGATCGCTAAGCTCTTGATTGATTATTGCATGCATCGTCATTGCGTTGATCATCTCTTCATTCCTGAATGATGGGCGCAATGCGACGTAGATGCGTTGTTTATTTTATCTTTGAGCCTTTAATGCATGCGGTGACTAATTTCCTGGAAAACAGAAATGGAAACACTCTATTCCACCATTACAATGGTGTTAGTGGGTGTATTGATGACATTTTATAATTCTTTCATTTCTTAGCCAATTTCTATACTATCAACGCAACTTTTCTTTATTTTAGCCCAATATCTAAATAAAACAGTATAAATAACTTGTATTTCTACAAGTTATCACTTGTCGCTCAGAGAAAGGTACATGATCGTGTAGGTTTTTGATAACATGTAGAAATGCATGTCATCTTAGGCCTTTTATTTAGAATTATGAGAACTGTTAAGCATAATATGCAGCAATTGTGTTAGGAATTCATGAGAAAATGAGCTTGTGGCATTCAACACTGAGAATCTCGGCTAACCCATTATTATGCATTATTATGCATTCAGTTGTCTATTTTTGTAGCTAACGCAAAAAGTGGATGCAAACACAGAAGCCGGGCTACTGCATAGACAACTGTATGCAGAGAAACTCTCCACCGCAAAGGTAAACGCATTCGATCAACGCATGGGTATTGCGGTAATTAGCCGTATGCGTTCATCAGGAATTGCGATCGTCAAGCGATTGCGGTCATCGTGTAGAAGTTATGGTATTAAGCGAATGCGGTCACTGCACGATGCGGCTACATGATAACGCATAATAGAGGGATCAATGCAACGCATCTTTCTCGGGAAAATCAAAATATGATGTTGACATTTCACCTACCACGACGTTAGTAGCAGAGATTCAGAAAAGGACTAACGCGTCGCGAATGTTAGAATCAGAGCAGTCCATTAATGCTGTCGGCAATCCAAGCTCTATATATAGACGTCGATGAGCAGAATTTCAACATATCTAGGACTATCCCTGCGATCCATACAAATGCGTGAGAAGAAAGCTTGACAGTTCTTCATCTCCTTCCTCCATTTCGAGTGATGATCGGAGCCTTCGACCAGAGCTAGATCTCGGGAGAGTCAACTCCACCGCCCATCCATGGCACCACCGGCAGCCTTGACACACATCTACCGGAATGTTACCTATGGTCATCCTAGTGAAGTTATTTCTCTATCATGAACGGTGTTATGTAATGAGACGTTAACACTTCATGGTCCGGTCTTATATAAACATATAGGATGCCCCCACTCGCATGTCCCCTACACGAATGATCAGGATTAGACCATCTATGACAAGTCACAACACTTGTGACTATTCCACAAAGTGGGCCCCATCCATAGCGTTACCAAGATAAGGTTTCCCTCCTATATCCATATACTATAGACCATTTTTGTTATCACTTAAGACATGATCCACTTGTATGTCACCACATACATGCTTAAGTTACATCTAGATAACCAGGGATTTTTTATTTATTGGTTCAGGATCAGACCATCTGTGACAAGTCACAACACTATGGTTGATATATGATATTAAACTATAGGTTAATGAATATAAATGATTATATTTATTATTTTAACTTTTGACAATTATAGGATAATTGGCTACTGTTTTCTCCGTAATTGTGCGTTAGTGGGAAGTTTCAATCAGTTTTCGTAACTGAAGAATAAAATAAAAATTGTTTTCATTTTGCAAAGAACACGGTTAATTGCTCACAAAGTGTTTTGCTACTTATCACTTAGTAAATTGAGAGATTATACGATAGTTCACTTTACTACATAATCACTTACATGCGTGCGCCATCTTTCTAAACGATCGCTTACCTTTTACTAAACGATCGTCTAGCGCTCGAGCATTTACTAAATGATCGTATAGATGATCATTGCCCTTTTACTACACGATCGTGTACTTCACCTAAACGATCAAGTATTTTGTCTATACGATAGACACAGCCTTCTCCCACTTGCTTGATCGTTGTATACGATCTCTTTTCCTCCTCCCCTCTACCAAATCCGAACAGAGTCCATTCTTTGGATTCTCACACCGAGAATACTAAGGGTTCCAAGGGGTGGTGTTGTCCATATCTTCCTGATGTTCATGTGGAGGCCATTCATGGTAGACGACCGGAGTTTTGGTGAACAAAAGCTTGATGTTCCAATGAAAGCGAGAGGAATCTATTCTCTTGGAGAGAGTAAGATTTTTGCTGTGAAGAAAGGTTCTTCGACTGGTAAGTTTTCTTGTTCTCTTGTTATTTATTCTTAAAGCATACCGGTAATATACAGTATGATGTATATCTGTTTGTTTGAATGTAAATGTGGTAATTCTATCATAATTTCTTTGGAAAGAAGATCCGCTTTCGCTCAAAGGTACTCTTATATAAGAGTTCCTTCATAAGGGTGGCGAGATCATCCCAATTTTAAATGGGGTTCTCAAAGGCAATACGAGAATTGGAACCAACCTTCTTAGGTATGTCTCTAGAGGACATAGTCAAATCCCTTGCTGACCACTCCTTTAAATTTCAACAGGAACTGCACAATTTGCAAAAGGACAATATCTTCAACAAGAAACAAAACAATTTCAACAAGACACCAAATCCTTTGAACAAGAGACTAGACAAGGCTTCTCAAACTTGGGCACACAAATCATACAACTTGCAATTGTGGTAAGAAAACTTGAGAGTAAATCATCTGACAAGCTCCCCATTCAAGCAGAGCATGCAAATGTAAGGTCAATTACCCTTAGAAGCGGTAAGGAAATTCCTTCTTCCTCTTAAGGTGCTAACCCAATTCAATCATCTACTAAGAAGCCAGAAACGGTAAATGAGCATGAAAACAAGGTAAATGAATCTGAGGAAGTTTCCATCTTTCCATAGGTATGTAACTACTCTCCCCCTAAGGTAGAACCATATGTTTCTAAGGCCCCCGTTCCCAGTAGACTAGCTAAGCCTAAAGGAGAAGATGTCGATTTAGAACTAATTGAAATATTTAAAAAGGTACAAATCAATATTCCTTTATTGAATGTTATACAATAAATTCCTAGATATGCAAAAGTCTGATAAGATTTATGTACAAAAAAATAAATAAATAAAAGGGAAAGAGGGGGAGAGAGTCACGGTGAGTAAAAATGTGTCTGCTTTATTGAAAAAAGACGTACCTAAAAAATGTAGAGACCCTGGAATGTTTACTTTACCTTGCAAGATAGGAGAAAGGATTATTACTCATGCTTTGCTAGATCTAGGTGCTTCAATAAATATCATGTCTTTTCATGTTTATGAAGACCTAAAACTAAATGGCCTAATAAAAATGAATGTTTGCATACAACTAGCCAATAGATCGTATATTCAACCCCTAGGCATACAAGAGGATGTTTTGTTAAGAGTTGGTGAATTAAGCTTTCCAGTAGATTTTTATATTTTGAAAATGGATGAACCATACTCTATTTCTTCTTCTAATATATGACTTGGTTGACCCTTCATGAAAACAACAAAAGCTAAAATCAATGTAGATAAGGGGTCTTTGTCACTAGAATTTGATGGAGAGATAAACTCTTTCAATATTTATTATGCCATGAAATTTCAAGAGGAGTATCTGTCTCTTTGCTCCATAGATACATGTGATATGTTTGATGAATTGTTGTTTACTATTGATGAAAATTTGGATTGTTTGGTTACCCCCTTCATTGATCTAGTTGATGATGACTCTTCGATTGACTCTTTGTTTCCTTCTAATGATTTTGATTTGAATGATAATTATTCTAATAATGATGTTGCTAAATTTCAGGTACGAGGGATCGAGCTTAAGGCTGTCCATTCATACCTCAAGTATGTCTTTCTAGGAGAAGAAAAAAACCTTTCCAATGATTATATCTAGAGAACTCACATCTTCTCAAGAATGCACACTAGTGGAAACATTGAAGAACTACAAGAAAGCAATTGGTTGGATTTTGGATGATATCAAAGGGATAAGCCCTACCCTTTACTTGCACATAATTTTTCTAGAGGACTAAGCCAAGGAAACTGTTCAGCCTCAAAGAAGACTAAATCCAACGATGATGGAAATAGTGCACAAGGAAATCCTTAACCTCCTTGAACTTGGAATAATATACCCAGTCCCAGATAGCCAATGTGTAAGTTTGATACATATGGTACCGAAGAAAACCGATATGACTATTGTGAAGAATGAAGAAGGTGAGATGATTCCAATGAGAGTACAAAACGGTTGGAGAATGTGCATAGATTTCAAAAAACTAAATGAGGTAACAAAAAAGGATCGCTTTCCTATACGTTTCAATTTCATTGACCAAATGGTTCAACGACTCGTCAGGAAATCATATTTTTGTTTTCTTGATGGTTTCTCAGGATTCTATCAAATACCAATAGCATAGGAAGATCAAGAGAAGACCACTTTTACGTACACTTACGGTACATATGCATTTAGGAGAATGCCATTTGGGCTATATGACGCTCTAGGTACATTTCAACAATGTATGGTGAGTATTTTCTCCGACTATGTAGCAAAGTGCATAGAAATCTTTATAGATGACTTCACTGTGTATGGTAATTCGTTTACACAATTTGAGTTTGATTTTAAAAAGATGCATAGAAACAAATTTAGTTTTGAATTATAAAAATTTCACTTCATGGCTTCTCACGGAATTGTTCTAGGACATCTTGTGTCATCAAAAGGCATAGAAGTAGATAAAGCAAAAATAAATGTCATTGCTAACCTTCCATATCCTTAAAACATTAGGGAAGTGCGTTCTTTTCTTGGTAGTGCAGGATTCTACAAGAGGTTCATTAAAGACTTTTCAAAAATTGAACTTCCTTTGTCAAGCCTACTTCAAAAAGATGCCTTATTTGAATTCAACGATGAATGCAAGGAAACCTTTGACAAGCTTAACGAGAAGTTGACTTCAACTCCAATCCTCCAACCACCCTGATGGGACTTGCCATTCGAGATCATGTACGATGCTAGCAACCTAGAAGTTGTAGCGATATTAGGATAGAGAGTTGACAAGAAGTGCCATGTGATGTATTTTGCATCTAGAACTCTCAATTCATCTCAAAATCAATTATTCCACCATAGAAAATGAATTTATTTCCATTATTTTTTCTTTAGATAAATTTAGATCTTACATTCTTGATTTTCCAATCATTTTTTATACTGACCATGCTGCACTTAGGTACCTCATGACGAAGAAAGAATCCAAGCCCAGACTTGCAAGATGGATCCTTCTTTTGCAAGAGTGCTTGGCCATCAAAAACAGAAAAGGACTCGAGAATTCTATGGCTAACCACCTAAGCTGAATTATGCAAGAAAAAGAGTTAATTCCAATTAGAGAAGACATTGTTGATGAACACCTTTTTAAGATATCTTCTTTCCTACCATAGTACGCCAAGATGGTAAATTATCTTGTGACTGGTAAGTTTCCCTTTAACATGTCTTCATCTAGAAGGTCTAAACTCAAAAGTAATTATAAATACTTTGTATGGGATCCTCCTTATCTATGAAAATTTTGCTCAGATCAAATAATTAGGAGATGTGTCCCTAACGAAGAGTTTGAGTCTGTTTTTTCATTTTTTCAAGAGCATAAATGTGGAGGTCATTTTAGTCCAAAATGAACTGCTAGAAAAATTTTAGAAACAGGACTATTGTGGAATTCTCTTTTTGCCGATTCATAGACATATTGCAAGTCTTGTGAAAAGTGTAAAAAATCTTGATCTTTGTCAAAAAAAAAATGAAATGCCACTTAATTCCATTCTTGTTTATGAAATATTTGATATATGGGGCTTAGATTTCATGGGTCCATTTTCTTCTTTGTTTGACTATCTGTACATTTTACTTGGAGTAGATTATGTTCCCAAGTGAGTTGAAGCAATCCCCACTAGAACAAATGATTCTTCTATTATTTCAAAATTGCTAAAAAAAATCATATCTTTTGTAGATTTTGAATTCCTAGGGCCATTATAAGCGACCAAGGAACACATTTTTGCAATAGAACTATAGAGGCATTATTGAGGAAATACGGAGTACATCACTGTGTTGCAACCCCGTATCATCCTTTAATAAATGGCCAAGTAGAAATTTCCAATAGAGAAGTGAAAAACATTCTACAAAAGACGGTTAACTTGAAGAGAAAAGATTGGAGTTCCAAACTTAATGATGCGCTTTGGACTCATAGAACCGCTTTTAAGACACCCATAGGAACAACCCCGTACATAATTGTATATGGCAAAGCATGGCATCTTCCACTAGAGGTTCAACACAAAGCGTATTGGTCAATAAAACAATATAATTTAAATCTAGCCCAAGCCGAAAAGGAAAGACTCCTAGAATTACAACAATTAGAAGAATTAAGACAAGATGCTTATGAAAATTCCAAAATTTATAAAGAGAAAACCAAAATTTTCCTTGACAATGGCTTAATAAGAAAAATACTTCAAAATAGGACAAAAAATGTTGCTTTACAATTCTAGATTACAATTGATGCTTAGAAAACTTAAATTCAAATAGTTAGATCCTTTTGAAATTATTAATGTTTTCTTTTATGGTGCAGTTGAAATAAAAAGTCTTGAAACAAGAAAGATTTTTAAGGTGAACAGGCACAGACATAAAATCTACAATAAAGAGCATGTAAACCAAGTCTAATTGAGCTTACGTTTGACTAATCCTTCATACACTTGATACCCCTTTTCGCCAATGTTGAGCAAATGACGCTAAAAATTTGAGAAACAGGACAAAATTCCTCTTTCTTTTCATTTTTCATTTCTTTTTTTTTTTTTTCTTCTTTCTTTTTCATTTTTTCTTTCATTTTTCTTCTTTCTTTCTTATTTTAGCATTTCAAATAAAAAAGAATAATTGATTCTTTTTCCTTTTTTTGTAGGTAATTCCAAGAAGAAAAGGGAAAGCTAAAAAAACAGAAAAATAAGGAATTCTCTCAAGCAAATAAACAATCAATGCCAAAAAATCAGGGACGTTTCTCTCCACATCCCTTACTTTATATCCTTGATCTCATTTGCATATTTAAAACATTAGGAACAATGTTTCATCTTTAAGTCGGGAGTGGGAAACATTACATGTTTTGGCATTCTTTGATTAAATCTTTAGTTTAAAAAAATGAACCTGGATGAAAATTTTTTGCTCTATAACGGTCTATATAGAATCATATAAATGCATGCAAGAAACCCTTGAGCATCTGAGCTTGGGTTAATAGATTAGTTGATTAGTTAGATTGATTACATAGATTTTTCGACCTTCATCTGATATATCTTGATATATTTGAGGCTTTGATTCATTTGATAGCATAACTTTGATTTTCTGAGAATATTCTTAATGCTCCAAAAGATTATTGTTTGATTCTTTACTCATTTTTCTTTAAATAAATAAATGCATGATTGATTGAATTTATGAAAACACAAAATAAAATAATCACACTCATTTTGTTTTATTCATCATTTGATTTACACAATCTCTTGATTCTTATCGATGAAATTTTGATGACACACTCTTTCAAGTAAAAATACAAGCAAAATTTTAGACATCTTAAAATTTTCAAACTACCAATTTTTCAAAAGAAAAAATCTTTTCCTTTTAATTTCATAAAAAATAAAATACTTAACTTTTATATTTATTTAAAAAATTAAAACTTTTAGAAATGTCATATTTACTCGATTTTGTTTGTCACCTCGATAGGACAATTTTTGGGTCTACGAACAACCATCTTGTTAGAGTGGCAAGCCTAGACAAAGAGATAAAATAGGGCCTTCTAAAAGAAAAGAAAAATTTGCTAGCTTAAAAAATATATATTAAGAAAACTTGAAAAAAAAAATCAAAATAACATTACTTTTACTAACGTGTGTATGTGTGTATAGGTAGAGGTGAAAAGAGCTACCTTCATCGTGCCTTATTAGAACCCACGAGAAATGAGTGATAGGTTTTCGATGGTGTGAGTATGAAAGGTATCACTCTAAGTAAAAGAAATGTCATTTAAGCTTTGTGTGCGTGAGTTTAAAAAGGCACCATTGTTTTAGAATTGCCTCTCTCTAATACAATTTAGGTATATCTTAAACCGATAACTGAGCCAGTGTAGGGCGAAAAGAAATTGAGAGATATATGTCACCTTTCCACTAGCTTTGGCTTTTAAATAAACATAAACTTAGTAGTCTTTTCTTGAAACAAGAAAAAGACCTTTTCTTTTTAAAAATGAGTTTCAACTCATTGTTAGCAAAATTTTAAACTTTTAATTAGATGTTTGTATTGTTACTTTCTTGATTGTTGAGAAAAGAGATAAGAGTCAAATGAATGTGTAAGTCAATTGAATGAATAAAACATTTGAATGAGTGAATGAAAATAAGAATGAATGAAACTTTGATTAAATAGTGAATAAACGAATTCATATTTTGTTTGAATGAATGCATATTTCTACTTTCTAACTTGCTCAGGACGACCAAGAGCTAAGTTAGGGGTATTTTATTATATCTTGAAAAGAACTATATTTTCTATGTTAATTCCCTCAAATTTACTTCAATTCTTCGCTTAAAATGTATATTTTATAGGTAAAATCCGATCCTGATAACAATGGAGTCATCATAAAAAATATGGAGCTAAATCAAGCCAAAATAGACCAAAAGAATCACTTAAGAAGAATATCAAAGCCAAATTACCATTCTATCACTCAGCTAAAATAGATCATTTTGCTGCAAAATAGGACAACATCACAAAGCTCTACGTAGCGTTGCAACGCTCCAAAGAATGAGAAAAAAATAAAAATGCGTGTGCGCGCCTGCGCAAATGAACGTAGAGCTTGAAATTCTCAATGCTGCGCAAAAGAACCTATAATTGCATGGTCGCAATGCTGCGACCCTCTTCAGCACAAAAGGCTCAGTTTTAGACTTCACAAGAGGAGAACTTCATTTTTTTTAGATAACTTTCAATTTCCACAAACACAAAAAACTTATTCTTTGTAAATTTTAGGGAGATTCTGTCAGAATTACTTCATTCTATGTTCCAATTATGAAATTCTCAATGGATATCTTGAAGAATTTACATCTCCATTAGTAGGTAAGTATTTTTCTTGGGGAATTATGTAGATGAGTATTTTCTTGAGATATTACTTGTTCTTGAAGTTCTTGCTCAGATTTTGAATAAAATTGATTAAAAATGAATTGACAACTCAATTTTCATTGATTTTTGTATGCAAAATTACATGGTTCTATAACAAAACTTTAATTAGGTTGCAAGAATTAGTAATCTTGATAGAAACTTGGACTTATTTTCCTATTTTCTTGAAAGAACCTACTAATTCAAAACATTCATACAATCAATCTTCAATTTTCAGTCTTTTGATTTCAAGAATTGTCATCGTTAAGAAAACACATGAGTCTAATGCAATTTAGGGACTAATTGTGGAATGTCTTTAGGAAGTAGTTATGAATTAAATTAGAGTTAATTGTTTAATTGGCTAATTAGGGCATTAGAGTACTTCTTTAATGAACTATGGACCAACTCAATTGCATGAATTTGTATTAAGTCCGTGATAGAATTTACTAAATCTACATAAAATCCTAAAGATTCATTTTCCCATCGGAATATTTTACATAATCTCTCTCATTTCTCTCATTACTAAAATTTTTCTTTCTATTCTTGCCTTTATTTTTATTTTAGGTAGCCCACCCCCCTCCCCCCCACACACACACATTTTTTGGCAATTAATAAAGGTTCTAAGTGGATCGACCTCTTATTCCACTATCACTACGTACTAGTTGTTTTGGGTTAGATACAATTAACAACACCTATTTTTAACACCAAACAATAACCCAAATAATTCAAGATAATTAAATTAGAATTACTTGAAATTCAGGATGTCACATTCTTTTCTTCTTTAGAAACTTTCATCCCTGAAAGTTCTAATCTTGGAAAGTATCTGGGAACTTTGATCTCATCTTATCCTTTCATCTCCATGTTTCCTCCTCGAATTGATGATTCTGCCAAAAAAAAAAAAAAAAAAACAACTTTCACTAGTGTTATCTCCCAATTGCGTGAAACCTTCACCTCCCTTGCAAGAATGAATTTGCTTAGGTTTCTTCTCTTAGCTCAATTTATCATTCAACTATAAGGGCTTAAAGTCCACTAAGTGAGACGAATCTATTACACATTTTCTCAACATTGAGACATGAAAAATATTATGAACTGTAGAACGAGACTGTAGCAAGGCTAAACGATATGCTGTAAGGCTAAATGATATGCTACTGGGTCGATCCACTCTATGATCTCAAATGGCTTAATGAAACCCAGACTTAACATCCCCATTCTACCAAACCTCGAGTCACCTTTCATAGGCACTACTTAAAAGAAACACTCTATCACCTACCTTAAATTCTAGGTCCTTGTGTCTAACATTGGCGTAACTTTTCTATTTGCTATTTGCGATTTGTTTATTACTCTAATATTTTGAATGGCCTCCTCAGAAGTCTACACTAATTAAAGCCCAACAAATTTTCATTCTCCAACTTCATCCTAATAAACATTTCCCATAAAGTGTCATGCCAAAAGCAGTTTGATAACTATTAATGTATGAAAACTCCAAAGGATATAAGTAGGAGTCCTAACTTCCTACCAAACTAACGCCACAACTGCACAACATGACTTCTAGAATTTAGTTCAAATGCTCTACTTGACCATCAGTCTGTGGGTGAAAAACGGTACTGAACTCTAATTGTGTGCTTAATGTTTCCTTATGAAGTGTGACAACTTCTTCCAAATATCACTGTAAAACTTAAGATACTAAAAATCAACAATACTTTAATACATTCACTCAAAAAACTATCACAAGCTTAAGAAATCTCATTTACTAAAGACGTGTTTGAACTTATTGCACATTGAAATCTCCATACATGTGATACAACAATCAGCCATACCAATATATGGTGTAATCTCCAAATACCTAGTAGAGTGAATCAAGTCAACTAAAAATGGTTTGTACTCTAGGAGAGTTGACAATGGTGCCTCCTTAGTAGCTACATGCCTGAGGAACAATTTTGTCCAATTAAGTCTCATACTCGTTAGAAATTGGACATGAGGCTTTCTACTATTAAAGCTGTAAAACTTATTTAAGACCATTAACATGTCACTCTTAATTTTTAAAAGTGATCGCATATCATTATTTTGACCCTACTACGAACGAGTCTAAAAACACCCCTGGAAATGAAGTTTCAGAAGTTTTTGGATGCTAGAGCATCAGTAAATTGAAAACACATCTCCATAAATCATAATAACTATAATTGATTTGTGAAGATAGTTTTAACAAAAACCTACTTGAATCGTGAGTCCTAGTTTGAAAATACTCATTCTCCTTAGAGTCGATTAACTCATTGCCCATGTAAGAGAAAACATACTATCCTGTAAAGCTCTAAATCCATAATTCGGAATCCCAATTTGACACCTAACTACCCTGGCATTCCCCTACGATCTGACTGTGCAACCATAATCAACTCTTAATAATTGATACTAAATGCACAAATTTCACCTCTCTCCTTAACAAACAAAATTGGTGTGCTCCAAGGTGGAACATTAGGGCATATGAAAAACTTTGTTTAATAGTTCATATTTCCATGATTTGAGCTACTTTACCCCATCTATAACAACATCTTGCCATCAACCTAATTTTATTAACAACTCTATCTCTTATGCCAATAGTGACCTTGGAAGTTCTAACTTATCTACTATTGCATGTACCACTTTTTTCTACCTCGAGTTGGGTTATTATTAATTTTTTTCAATCAAGCTGATGACTTTGCTAGTTTATGTTTTCAGCTTGTGCACAATGTCAGAACCTCTCGGGCTTTACTAACACCTTCAATGATATACCTTTTACTGATAAAGGTTCCATTTCTCCACCTCAATAGTTTCTAACAACTATTGGTTTTAAAAACTTTACTTAAGATTATCTTTCTTTAACCTTGTGTTAGATTCCCAAGCTAAAATTGAGCTTTACCAATGTCTTGTACAATTTCTTCCACCAATACATAATAAGGTCCAAAATTCCAATGGGTAACAAGAGATTACTCTTTTACACTGAAGCCTACACTTTGTAACCACTCATATCATATCTTAAAATCCAAATCATACTCAAGTATCTGGGAGTCTTGAATACATGATGGCCTGTTTGGTAGAAAATCTAAAAAAAAAAAAAATTTGAAAACAAGGAATTGAATGAAAGCATAGTGTATTTCTTGTTTTTTTAGATGTGTTTGTTAGCAGAATTAAGAAATTGAATTCTAATTTAAAAAAATTGCAAACTAGTTGTAGTTACCCACTAAATATTAGTTGACAATAAACTAATAATAATTTATTTATGAATATGGTTTAATGTTAAAAGATTGTATCATTATTATTTTGTAATATTATGTAATGTATAGGATAAATTGAAACTTTTGTCCCTAGAGGTTTTATGGTTTATAATTAGAATTTACTCCTATAGTTTGATAAAAGCTTCATAAATAGTTCCTATGGTAGGAATATTTTAGAGGATTTAACAAACCATAGGGACTATATATGAAGTTATATCAAACCATAGGAACTAAATTCTAAATTTTAAAGCCATATGGACAAACTTTAACTTTATCCAAATCATAGGGACCACATTTTGAATTTAATCTAATTTATAATAATTACATAATACATGTTTTAATATTTAAAAAAAAATGAATTGAGTTTATAACATGACATACTATATTTCTAAATGTTTGTATCTTTATTTAATATAATTCTATATTTTAAATTTTAAAATTCAAATTCTAGATACAATGAAAATATTAAAATGTTGTTTTCAAAATTTACACTATTTGGATCACATAATCCAGAAATAGTTTTCAGAAACAGAATTTAAGTTGTCTACCAAACACATATTTGCTAAACTTATCTGAAAACACAAAACAGAATCCGAATTGCGAACCAAACAAGCCCTTAATTTCCTTTCACCAATCCAAAATAACAAAGTATTTCCTAATTACATTTAATTTGCTCAAACTTGTCTCTTGTTAAATTCGATAAATTCAATGTGTATTTTTTTTTTCGCTTTCTCAAATGAAAACATATTCTCTAGACATGTGACTATTGCAACTCTTTTATAATTTACGATTCATTTTCAAACTTCATTTCCAACTCTTGTATAATCTACAATTCATTTTCAAACTTTAGTATTCCCCACAAGTTGGCATTGCATTAAAACGACAAATACTTCTCTTTTCTCTTGACATAGTTAATTAAATTTAGTTTTTTCATCACAACAAAACACAAAGACAAAATCAAAGTACCTTAAAATCAACAATTCAATCCAACAACTTGTTTTCCCCCATTCTAAGCCTATTTTATTTCCAACCATCTTGGCTTCCTTGTCAAAATCATCTTACCAAAGTCCTATAAAGAGTTCTTCATATTGTCACTTATACACCTACTAGAATTTTTTTCCCCTTTTCAAACACGTTAGATGAAGAAGCAAAACACAACATCTTACTCAATTCACCAATCCCCAATACCACTAGAGTGATTGTGACTTGTTAATTCACTCAAATTCTTCTCAAGGCATATGATTTTAATATGTAGCAACCTTTAATAAAATCATAGTCTCTCATTCTTCTCTTTCATACCCCTAAAGCAACTTTAATCTTGTACCTATATATGTGCCTTGTGAAAGAATTTGTTGTAATACCACCACTCTTTATTATTGCAAAACATAACACTGTTCTTTACAACAAATTCGTAAGATAACTTATTCAATTGCTTAAACATGTACTTTCTCTCATATTTTCACATCCCATTGTTTTATCAAACTCCAAGATCCTTGAGTTAAAACATATGTTTCTTTTTAACAGTCATACCATATGATAAACTAGTGGTAAGTAACCTCATGGCTTTCTTTTCCCTTCTCATAGTGTCATAACTAAATACCTAAATCATACTAGCATCTGCAAACTGTCATACAAACAATAACAACCAACCGGTACATAAAGCTTAAACATGAATAAAGCACAACTTCCATATAACTTTTAATTAGTAAGATGTACTTGATGATGATGAATAATACATTGATGAGCCATAGAGACACTCTAGACCTACATTGTAAATCAATCAATAGAATCTAAAAATTTATGTTCTGATACCAACTGTAACGACCCGACTTTTTAATAGGACATTACTACATGCATGCATAAGCTTGGAAACATGCCTCTTACTACTCAACCAAAACGAATCAAAAGTTTTTATTAAAGATAGATTTTTCAATAAAGTAAACCATAAAACCTTTGCTCGAAGTACTCCTAACACAAGTTTAAAATAAAATCAGTCAAAGAACCCAAATATTTGCATGCTAAATTTAAACATGAAACATGAGAAAACATGTATGCAGAAGCATCAATCTGGTCACATAGGCTCGGTCATAGATTCTTCTTGTCATTCGTCGTCTATCCTAGTGACCCACTATTGGATCCAATAGGTGAACGTTAGCCTTCCAATCTGGGCACGGATGTACATAACATAACATAGTCATAAACATAAACATAGGCATAGGCATAAGTAGTGACCCCAAACGTCCATAAATTATGGCAGTCGTGGTGATCCCAAAGGAACATATACCATGGCAATCATGGTGATCCCGAAGAAATAAAAATCATAACGGTCGTGATGATCCTGAACGAACACAAAATCATCGCATAGGTGGTGATCCCAAAGGGACACCAAATCAGTCATAAGTAGTGAACTCAAAGGTTCACAAGCCTAAGACGTACACAGGTTGATAGAAAAGCTTACAATCACCATCTAATCTAGCATGTATAAGTGAACCAATAAGCCACATCCCATAAATCATATTATCATAGCCATTATACCCAATGTGCAAAATGCAAACATAAAACCTCATGTCATGTTCATAACAATATAGCTCATAGATTACTATAATGCTTCCGCGGTATATATTCAATCTTAACATCAACAACTTAGTTAGGGCGATTGGTTCATACACAATCTGGAAGTAAGACACTTACCTCGAATTTGAGCCCCTATAATGGCTATGCAAGCAACTAAATATCCAACAAAAGTTTGAATTAAAACCTACAACATAACCCAAATTCAAATGCAACCTTTAGGATCTAAATCCAAAATATGAAGGCTTACCCAAGAAGATTTTAGTACAAAGTCACCTTCGACCTTGATTGAGCTCGAGCTTAGCAAATCTTTACCCAAAATTCGTTACTAACATTCTATTCCTTCAACTCTCCAAAATAACATGATGCCAAACAAGCAAACTTTATGGATGTAGACCAAACATACGACTCAATTGGTCATCCATATAGATTTGGAACCTTAATTACTTATTGAAAATCACCGAACATTATTTTAAAGAAGCTGGATAGCCCACTTTCGTCTCCAAAATTCCTCCAAAATCTCCGATCAAACCTCCGTAACAAAGATTAAAACAATAATTAGGCAACCATCCATGGATACTCGAAATCTTTGAAAACTCAAAACAAAATCTCAATTTAAAATCTCCGAACAATTACCCAAAACTTAGCTTAATCCAAAATCACTTCAAAACCTCTCATATAGATTTGAACTTATGCATAAACCAAAGTTAAGGATTCCAAATCCAAATTGCAGCAACATTATTGTTCAAACCAAAAGGATTCAAACTCTTAGAACATATCAAAATTGAGGGAAAAACTCTTAATGCTGTAACATCTCCAAAAACATTAAAATTCCTCCCAACCTTGAATCTAGCATCAAAAATCATAATTAAATCAGCAGTAAGGCCCACACTTGGTTGGGTATCCAAAAACATGAACGAGAAACCCCTCAAATTCTCAACAAAGTTCACCCAAACGAAACGGTGACAACACCCAAAACAAAGATGAGTAGTGGCGATGCAAGACTGAGCGGTGATGACGCAGAATCGAGTAGCGCGGATGTGCTAACGGTGGCGACGGACTACCTCCGACGTCAAGCTTAAGGCGATGTGAAAGAACTGCAAACCAGCGGCGACGACAACTGGCTGGAGGAGGCGCGGACACTAGGAGCGATGGCGACGATGTCGGCCAGCAGTTATGTGGTCGGTCACGGGCATTGCAGGTCTGGCAGTATGGGTGTTCTGCGTGAGGTCTCGAACGACTGGGAACTTAGACACGTAAAGGAGAGAGATTTAATTTTTTTTCACCCTAATACATGTATATATAATTTTAAAGTAGTTTGACTAGTCAACATCCAAATGAATATATATATATATATATTATTTCTCTTTCCTTCTTCCATTCTCAAAATCAAATCCACCAAAATTAAATCAATTCCTTCCAAAGTTCTAAGTCCCCATATTAAATTCAAACCTCTAAATCTCTCAATTAAATTAGAAAAAAAATTTCAAATATTTTATCACTTATGATTTAAATCAAATTACCTTAACCCAACCATTCAATTTTAGTCTCAAAATTCAAAATATAACCCAAATAATTCAAATAATTAAATTAAAATTACTTGAAAATTTGGGATCTCACAGGCTAGGTCGAGACTGAGGTGATGAACTCAAGTCAGGGCAAGGGCGAGGTGGTGAACTCCGATCAGGCTGAGGGCGAGGTGAATCTAGGTCTAGCTGAGACCAATGTGGTGAACTCATACCAAACCGACAACGAGGCTGTGAACTTCGTCTAGGTCGAGTTTGGGTGAATCAAGGCCAAATGAAGGCCGAGGTGAACACAGATCATGCAGAAGCCGAAGAGAACCTGGGTCCGATCCAGGGTAGATACAAGATCGAGATCAATCATTATATGGAAAAGGAGATAAAGTCGACCATCTCTTGGTCAAAATAAACTAGAGGAGAAAACCTATAGTAAGAGCTTTAGTCAAAGAAGAGAACAGGCTTCAATAACCGATTTATTATACAAGTAAAGCAATAATGGGAGCTGAGACTAGATATCTCAAAGTGGATAAGCTTAACCTGACACTATCACTTTAGCTAGAAGGTTACACCATATTTTAAAGCGCAAAAGGTTACTGTCTTAACTTATTTCCTTTCGAGATAGGTACACAGAAACTAGAGGCACCAAGACAACTTATGAAACAGACAATAGGATTAAGTGAGCATATGACATTCATTATGAACCAAGAGAATTTATAAAGGGTCAACCCATGGCTAATTTTATTGTTGAATTAAATCCAATCGCAAGGGATACCGGCCAGGCCAAGACCAACTTAGGACGAGTCAGAGTTAGGTTGGAGGCTAAAGTGAATTCTCTTCAATCAACTAGTTATGAAACCCTATAGACCTTATTCATCGACGAATCAACAAACACAAAAGGATGTGGAGCAGGATTGATGTTCATATTCCCTCATGGAAAATGATTTAAGTATGCACCGAGATTCAATTTTTGGATTCCAATAATGAAGTTAAATATGAGGCTCTCATTGCAGGGTTAAGGGGTGCAAGAAAAACACGTGTTTAAAACCTTTTGATATTAAGTGATACTCAGTTGATAGTAAAGCAAGTAATAGCTGAATATCAGGCCAAAGATCAAGGAACGACGATGTACTTATCTAAAATTAGAGAAATGCTCCCCTCATTTTCGAAGTACAAGATCAAGCGAGTCCCAAGGTCTCATGATGCTAATGTTGATTCTTTGGCCCGATTAGCAGATGCCTATGATACAAACTTGAACAGTACAGGTCTAGTAGAAGTATTGTTCCAACCAAGCATCCCTGACGAAGAAGCTTAAAAAACAAAGGATTCTAGTACATAAGAGATTGAATTCAAAATTGAACTTGGGCCAAGAGACTAACACTACAATTGAAGAGGAAGTTGGAATGAAAATGAATTGGATGGATCCAATAATGAGATATTTGAGACAAAAAGAATTGCCTTCGGAGTAGGCAGAGGACAAGGAGAAGCAGAGGCACTAGCAACCATAACTAAAAAGAAATTTGACAATGCAACATTTAATAAAATTTTGCTTAGATCTTAGATTTAAGCATCATGTTGGGCCGATATTTATGTCGTTAATAAATTCCCTACAAAATAAAATTTATAATTCACTGAACTAACTATTTATACTATTGAGTAGCACAAGTGGCAAGTTCGGGATCGAACCAGAGAGTGCTTAATATAAAACTTCTCTAAGTTAAATCGGTCTATGGAAAGCAGTAAAACCAGGGGGTTTGTGGTTTAGTTTGACAGGAAAATAAAATGCGAGAATGTAAAGTGCAGGAAAATAAAATGCAAGAATGTAAAGGTGTAAGAAAAAGTAAAGAAATGCCTAGCTCAGGACTTTGGATCCACCCAATGTTCGATTGATCATAGGATTACTAAGGATTATTTCTCTTGACTTAGTACGCTTAGTCAACTTGCTTGGACAGCCATGACAAGCACCCTAATTACTAATTAGTAACATAATTAAAATAAATGATCGATTAATTGGGTTCAAGCACCTCATTGAAATCTTATATCTATCCTAACTACGTTTCATTTAATCTATAGAAATTTAGCAGGTTCTTACTAAGACGATTAATAAATGGAAAGACTTAATATTAATCGATTGTGTTCTTGAATAATATGAATGTCACTAAAATAATTGCTCTAGTAAATTTAGAAATTCAACCAAGCATGTTAGAAGTTTATGCCCTAATGAGATTCATGCACATAGATGCATTTTCTCTAGCCTAATAGAGAAGATATGATGGGTGACCAATCCAAACATAAATCCATGCATAGAAATTTAAGCACATTCAAGAACCACAGAAAATCAAAGAGAAATAAAAATAAGAATCAAAATCCTCAAAATAGATCCATAGGTTTCACCAAGACCTAAGCTAGCTACTTACCTTAGCCACAAAATCGATCCAAAATAAGCTTTACGATCATAAAATACACCCAATAATGAAGAATTATAGAGGAAAGGTGAAGAATAGGGGACAAAATTGGATTAGGGGCTGAAAGCTCGAAGATGGATGACCTAAAATCAAGAAAAACACTTTATATAGACAGTAGGGAGTGCCACGATGCAAGTGATTAGCACCGCGGCACGCAACGGCAAGGGCGCACCTCAGGTTCTATAAAAAATGTTTGGAGTACCGTAGAGCACAACAGTGTTATCCTAGGCGCTTAAATTCTGCCTTTGAAAATAGCTTTACGCTCTAGAAAGTGTAGTTGCGCACCTGCATTTTTTCTTCTTTTTGACTAGTTTCTTCATTAGAGTTCCAATTTGGTTCGTTCCAACTTTGTTAGCTTCTTACCGTTCTACCTCTTAAATGCTTAATACCTATAAAAAAAACATATTACATGGTCATTTTCATCCTTGTTTTCATGGTTGATGCTCCAGAGCTTTGTTTTGACTCATTTTCAACCCGTTTCGACTCTGATTGTTTGTATTCTCTATTGGTTGCTCAATTACCTAAAAGATAGCAATATAAACATGTAAAATCCACAAACAATCTCAAATTAAACAAAGAAAAATGATAATTTTATGGTGCTATCACATCACCTGCTCATCTACAAGCTTAAATTAGCTATGACCTAAGGCCCAAGTCAGTCATGACCTGAGGTCAAGGAAAACCCATTTCTACATAGAGCCTGCTTCAGAGGAACAATTGTAGTCATTAATTCACCAAGACAAAGCCAAAATCTGGGCATGAGGGCTTGATAGGGTCATTCCATGGAAAACACGAGGATTAAGAATCCTATAGCTTTTAAGGTAACAAGAGCCAAAGGTCAACTGACGAGCTTGAAGCTACTTTTAAAGTAAAAATGATCTAAGGATTGTCCGAGAATTTACTAAATTAAGCCACGTCAATGGCTACATACTCAACCCAAAACGCAAAAGGTACACATCTTGAAAGTAGAGAGTTACAAGTCCAAAAATGGACATGTTAAAATCAAACAAGCATGTTGTACTATTATGTACCATGACAAAACAACACTAAATATACTCCTAAATTGGGATTTTAGTATCAAATCTGTAACAGATTATCCTCAAAATTCCAACACAATAGTAGGAAACTAATGTTATGGGTAATTTTGGACTAGTAAAAGATGAAGATAAAAGTAGAACAAGGAGAGTTACCTAATCCCAAAAGAAAACGGACGTAAGAGTGGCAAGAAGCGGGCTCGAGAGAATTCCTAACAAATAGGGCGAAAAGGGAGGTTGGCTAGGGCTCAATTGGCCAGTTGAGCCTTTGTGGCCAATAGGCTTGCCTTAACCTCATAGGCCAAGGCTGAGCCCAGTAAATTCCTCGTGAGTAGCCGATTCAGATCAACATTTTATTCTGGAATATCCCTAGTGACCCAAATCTAGCCCTGAGTGTTTGATTTTCAAATAGGAAAAAGAAAAGTAGATTCCATATCCTAAAGAGATAAGGAAGAGCCTTGACCTCCATTATAAATAGAACATAGAAGCCCTGCAAAAAGTAAGTTCTTCTCCTCTATCTCTAGCTTGCTCAGCCTCTTTTGCTAAATACTGACTTAAGCATAGAGGTTTTGCAGGCACTACACTGGTGTTTTCTTTTCCTGTCTTGCATATTGTCTTTCTTCTCCAAAATAACAAATTTACTGTTGAAAGTACGTGAAGGTCAGGTGAGTTTTCTTGTTCGGATTTTTCCATCAACAAACACCTTTGCTAACTTCTCATCTGTAGTCTTTATTTAGCATTATCTACCGTGTGTCTAAATTCTTATGGATTTGCTTTTAAATTTTATCATGTATAAGAAGAATATTTTTCAATATGGGGACGAGTATTATAATTTCAACATTGCTATTAATATAATTTAAGAAACATTAAATATATGATTTATGTTTATCTCTATCCCGACTAAAATGAGAAATAGTTCGAGAATACCCTTATATAATTTTAAAATTATAAACAACTTGTCATTTGAAATCTTAATCAAAATTTTAAAAAGAAAAAGAAAAAGATGACTTTGAATTCCTTATATGACATTCCTCACAATTTCCCAAAATAGTTGAGTTCAGGTAAACGTACACTGATCGGGCCAATATTGCTTTAGAAACAGCCAAATTAAGCAGCCCAAGGGAACGTAGATTGGGCTGCATCTTTAAATTCGGCCGAGTCCCTGTCAATGAGAATAAGGCCCATTTAACCATTATTTTTTTTTTGTCATTTTTTATTATAATATAATATTGTATCTTCCTAATTTTTCTCCACCAATCTCGGTATGTTCTGGTAATAAACTAATACACATTCACACATAATGTAAATAATATGAATATATGAGATTAAATTAATCTACATTTACATACAGTATAATTGTAATATGAAGTTATGAGATTTTAACCACATTTTCGTGATTTTTTATCCTAACATATTATCTTCCAAATTTTTCTCCATCAATATCTATACAATTTTATCTTTTATTATTAGATTCAATTTTATCTATTTATCTTTTGATTTATATGTATATATATATTTTTTCTTATCAAACTTAGATTTGATTCACTTTGGTCTAATTCTGTTTCAATTTTTTTTATACATTTTAGAGATTTGCATTCACTTTTTGCATTTCATAAATTTTTCGTTTATATTATTACTATTTATATAGTTTATAATTTTATAAATGTAATAAAATAATATAACAATATATCATTAGTATGTAAACAGTAACATTCCGAGGCCTAGGTAAATTTTTAAATTAATTATCTCAAGTAATTGGATTTTCCCTATAATTTTACATTTTGCTGCTGAGATTGATATAGTTTAGAAGATAATATATTTAAATCTATTTGATAGGCATTTGAAATTTTTGGATTTAAGTTGATGAAAGATTTGAGATTTGTAAATTTTGAATTTAAGAAGGAAGATATGTTGTAAGCGTATGATGGACACTCACAAATAAATAACTAACAAAGGAATATTTGAGGGAAAACAATTTATTGCTTTTATTTAAAAGACTCTTCAAACTTGGCTCTTTGTGTATTCTTCTCTACGTACTTGAATTCCTTACAATTCAAAACAATCCTATTTATAAAATTCTCATGAGTCCATAACTCTCATACTTAAATACATAAGGACCCATATTAACCCCAATACTTTAATTCATGAATCTCTCGTACTTAATTACATAAAACTCTTACATTAACGTAATTAATTAACTCTCATCATTTAATTTTGTCAACTCTAATAAATTAATTCATTTATAACTTATCTAATTAAATCATATTTAATGTTCAACATCCCTTCTTAACATGTTTTCTAAAGACTCCAAGCAAAGTTCTCAACTTGTTAAACACATCAACTTTGAATGATTTTGTGAAAATATCTGCAATTTGATCTTCAATCTTCACATATTCAACTTGAACCTCCTTTCTTGAAATACAATCTCTAAGAAAGTGAAATCTTATATCAATGTGCTTGCTACGATCACGAAACACCGAATTCTTTGCTAGAGCAATTGTTGACTTATTGTCGACATGGATCACAGTAGCATCATCTTGCAAAATTCCATCTTTCTTAAGCAAATTCCTTAACCAAACTTCATGACAAACACATGAAGCTACAACAACATATTATGCCTCACAAGTAGATAATGACACAATAGGTTTCTTCTTAGAACTCCAAGTAAAAGCGGTATTACCAATAAAGAACACATATCTACTTGTACTTTTTCGGTCATTAACATCTCTAGTCCAGTCACTATCACATTAACCTTCAAGCATGAATTCTTTAGACGATGAATAAAATAACGCACAATCAAGTTTACCTTTGAGTTAATGAAGATTTCTCTTTGCCACTTTCAAATGACTAGTTGTAGGAGATTTCATAAATCGATTCACCAATTCAATGCTAAAATGAATATTTGATCGTATACAAGTCAAATATCTCAAACTCCCAATCAAGCTTTTGAAACTTGAAGGATCAACAACATCTCCTTCTTCATATTTGGACACTTTTATCCCAATTTCTATAGAAGTTGTGATAGGTTTAGAATTGATCATCTTGAACTTCTCTAGAATTTCTCTAGTATATTGTTCTTGAGAGATGAAAATACCTTATTCTGACTGTTTCACCTCAATGCCAAGATAATATGACATTAACCCAATATTTGTCTTTTCAAATTCTTGGGTCATCACCTTCTTGATATCTTCAAACGTACTTGCACAATTTCTTGTAAAAATTAAGTCATCTACATACAGAAAAATCAACAAAATATCTCTATGACCATTAGTCTTAATATAAAGAGAATGTTCATAAGGGAATCTTAAATACCCATTGTCAAGGAAATGTTTGTTGATTATGCTATTCAACTTTCTTGGCGCTTGTTTCAATCCGTACAATGCCTTCTTTAATTTTAGGGCTTTGTCTTCTTTACCTTTCACAACATAGCCAAGAGGTTGTTCTAAGTAGACTTCTTCTTCCAAATATCCATTTAAGAATGTTGATTTGACATCCATTTTATTTGAGCAGCAAGTGCAACTAACAATCTTATGGTTTCCAAACGAGCAACGATAGCAAATACTTCATCGTAATCAATGCCTTTTTTTTTAATATAGCCTTTTGTAACTAATCTTGCCTTATGTCTATCAACTTCTCCCTTTTCATTTCTTTTTGTCCTGAACACCCATTTGACACCTATTGCTTTCTTTCCACTTGGAAAATTAAAAAGTTCCCACGTATCATTCTTCTTTATAGACTTATCTTTTCATCCATAGCAATCTTCCATCTTTTGTCTTGCGAAAATTCTTCAAAATTTAAAAGTTCACTGTCACCAAATAAACAAAAAAGAGTAAGATTACTAAAACTTTGACTTAACTCTTCAGTTTCATTATATATGTCTCATAAACTTCTCATGCCACCAGGTTCTTCATTTGAACTTGCAGACAATGAAGGTGTGCTTTGTTGTTGAGTGATTGGTGACGTTTGTGGTGTTGATGGAGAAGCAATGTCAATAGACTCTTCATCATCCTTAGGAAAAAGTAAGAACTTGTAATCTTTTAGTTCATCATTCCAATTCCATGTTTCTTCATCAAACACAACATCTCTGCTTACTATCATCTTCTATGTATAGGATTATAAAACTTGTTGCCTTTTGAGCTTGCATCATAGCAAATGAAAATTTGCTTCTCACTTTTATCATCAAGCTTACTATGCTTTTGATCAAGTATATGTGCATAAGTCATACTTCCAAATACTCTAAAATGAGCAATGGATGGTTTTCCATGCTTGTTGAGGAGTTTTGTTCCACAAACTTCTAGTAGGAGAACGATAGGACAAGTACACTGCACATTCAACAACTTATGCCCAAAATTCTTTTGGCATCTTCTCTCTTCAACATGCTTCGAGCCATATTAAGTATCGTTCTATTCTTCCTCTCAACAACACCATTTTGTTGAACAGTCCATGCAACTGTCAACGATCAATGAATTCCATTTTATGCACAAAGTTTTTTTAATTTATTTGAAGTGAATTCTCCTCTTCTATCTGATCTCAGAGCTTTTATGTAATAACTGCTTTCCTTTCCAACAAGAGCTTTAAATCTCTTGAACATGCCAAATACCTCTTATTTCTCCTTGACAAAATAAAATGAAGTTTTTTGACTGAAATCATCAATAAATAATAAGAAATAATTATTATTATCGAAAGAAGTTGGTTGG
This sequence comes from Benincasa hispida, assembly GCF_009727055.1. NCBI lineage: Eukaryota > Viridiplantae > Streptophyta > Magnoliopsida > Cucurbitales > Cucurbitaceae > Benincasa > Benincasa hispida. The sequence continues at coordinate 27,241,399 of NC_052358.1, forward strand.
TCAGTCCACAAAGATAAGTGTGACCTAACTTTAGTGGTCTCCTTGCTCTTGAAGATGATTCTCGTGGAAAACTCTGTCTTGATTGCTTGCCATAAAGGCAACCTTTACAAAATTGATCTGGATGTTTGACATATAAAAGTCTTTACCATGTCCTTCTTTGCTAATAGTCAGCCATCAAAGTTTAATGTCCAAGTCTTAAGTGCCAAATCCAAGATGGATCTTTCAAACATGACTCTAAATATTTAGCAACATTAGTTTGAATGTTTAATAAAAAAATTATATTCTTCATCATTTCCACTTTAGCAATAATATTATCACGATTATCTCTTATCGAAAAACTATAATCCTTCATTAAAATATTTAAGCCTTTCTCTAAGAGTTGTCCTGAACTCAAAATATTGTTCTTCATATCAAGCACATAATAAACATTAGAGATAAACTCATGCTTCCCATTCTTCAAGTTAATCAAAATCTTACCTTTTCCTTTAATAGGAATTTTTGTGGCATCACCAAATATGATATTCCCATTCTTCATGGTCATTGACTTACATCCACACATGTGATTGCTTGTACCATTATCAAGATACCATGCATTTTTCTCACATGTTTCTTCACCTTTGCATCCTAGAAGCAAAGATGACTCACCGCTTTTTTCATCTTTCTTAGCATAATTTGCATTTTCTTCAACTTTATTTCTACATTCCTAAGAATATTAGCTAAATTTAGGACAACTATAACATTCAAACCGTCTTTTATTGTACCTCCTTTTATTATTTGATTTTTCTCCATTTGACCTCGAATAATTTTGTCTTTTACGATCTCTTGATGAATTTGAGTTCGAATTGCTCTCAACAAAATTTTCTTTGACCGAAGTTTCCTCGACCTCGACCTCTAAAATCACCACGTCCACGATTGTTACCATGTTCTCGACCTCAATTGTTTTTTTCTTAGCTATTTTCTTTATCTTTCAACTGCAACTTTTACTGAAAAGGTTGCTCTGATGTCTATTTGCTCTTCTTGAGAAGCTTCTCTTCATGGGCTTGTAAATAAAACATAAGTGAAAGAATACATGAATATCCGTTGCAGAAGCGATCGTGTCCAGTTCTAACCGCACATAATATACTGAAAACATATAGGACGAAAACGAAATATACATAACCTAATAAGCATGCTTTTGTATAGAAATTCAAGAGGATATAGAGATCCGAAAATCACATACCCTTGAAGCCTAATCTCTTCATGATTCCTCTCCAAATTCTCGATCACAATGAACTCTTCAGTCACGAACACCAAAAAACATAGCAGCAAATTTCCAGTCAACTGGACACCATCACGTAGAGATCTCGGTATTCTCAGAGGGTAAAGAACTGTTGAGAGTTTATGAGCTTCAAGAATAATTTTGGAAGGGGAAGAATTTTTTAAGTTTTGAGAGCAAAATCACAACACCAACTCTACCAAAATTCTAACATTTTGGTGTTATAGTGGAAGACGAAGATGAAAAAAAAAACCTTTTCTCTTCCATATGTTAAATNCTATGAATCAAAATTCATATTCATGTTTGAATCATATTCAAATATTTATTTTTCTCTCAAATAAAACTTTATATCATAATGTATCATGTACATTATATTAATTATATCTCATATAATTTTACATTAATTACATCTTATATAATTAATTCCCTTTATTAATTTGAACAATTCAAATTAATCCAAAATTAATTTGATTCTCATCTATCTGGATTGAGCTAATGAGAGGACCTTATGGACTTATAGATTGAAGCTCCGATGGTACTTGATTAATCAATTAAACTCTGAATTAATCAATTAATATTAACTATCTGTCATTTCACCAAAAACCGACAACTGCACTTTTCGCACTATAGATATATTTCCATGTCCTTTGGATATAACCGATCAACAGTGCATTGACATTCGAAAATTGCTCGTAAGTACAACTAGGCCAAATTTACTGTTTTACCTTTGTAGTTACATATAACTTCTTAAGTACACTGAGCTGTCTAATGAACAATAAGTTATAGTCCAACTATAACCGAATCCTTCTTGGGCCAAGAGAGGATGTAGCGTCACTTTGTTCAATAATTGGAATCAACATTTAAGGGAGCGATGTCTCTACTTTCTCTACTATAGAGAATGAGTGAATTTCTTATTGTGTGATTGTGTTCCCAGCTCCGCAATCAGATGAATTCCCAAAACGGTAGGCATATTGAGTCAGAAAAATAGGCCATTTTCACCCATGTAGATCAAAGGACTGTCTTCATGGGCAGAAGTTCACAACTCACTAAAGATTAAGGTCAAGTTACCTACGGTCATCCTCGTGAAATGTAAATCTCATCTATCAAAGGTGTTATATAGAGAGACTATTCATTTCATGGTTTGGTCTTATACAAACTCTTTGTATAGAATACCCCAATTCACATGTCTCCACATGAATGATCAGGATCATATCATTTGTAGCACTTTTCAACAATTGTAACATCTTCAAAGTAGGTTGTATTCGTAGTGTAACCAGGATAAGGTACCCAACCTTATCCATCTACTACAGATAGTTTAGGTTATCACATAAATATGATCGAGCTACATGTCTCTACATACATGTTTAAGTTACAAAAGATAACCTTGGATATTAGTTTATTGGTTTTTGTGGGTTAATGCAACTAAATGTCAAATAAAATACCTCTTATTTTATTAGATAAGTAAAGTGTTTGTACAATATAATTAAAAACTACAAGACCCACGAGATTTATGGCATCAACTCCAACAATCTTCCACTTTTCCTTAAAATAAATCAAACACGAGGATTTCCTTGAACAGCGGAAGGATCGTTTCAAATTCCATTCGAGTGAACACAATCAATTATAGTCTAAGAATGGAAACTAACAGGTCATGCACAACACAAAATTACAGCTTGCTAACAAGAGTATCAAGGGATAGAGTATGTATACCTTTGAAGAAACTTTCTTCATGAACCCCTTGATCAATCTTCAAGTGTCCAAGAACAACAATGCTCGAACACAACGACCGAAACAACACAAGCAACAACACGAACACAATGAATGCAGCCTCCACGAACCAATCGAGTCACACTTGATTCACAAACTAAGTAAGGACACCACCATAATGGTTACCTTGGTATTCTCGGTGTGAGAATCTAGGAGTTGTGGGCTCTGTATGATCTTGGCTTGAGGAAGAGACTAAAGGACAATGATCGTGTAGACGATCGAGCAAGTAGGAGATAAGAAGCTGTCTATCATATAGACGATGTGCTCGATCCAAGTAAATGGTAATCTATCATATAGACTTAGCCATTCAATCGTTTAGCTATGATCAGCTGATGAACTATCGTATAGTCAAAGCTCCACGATCATTTAGTCTCTGCACAGTTATTGCTTAGTGAAACTCTTTCACTTGATAGCTTGTCATTGTGAGTTCTTTCCGAATCAAGTAACTTGCTAATTTTAGGAAAAAAAATTTCCTTTTTATCTCATGGTTACCATAAAACCACCAATAACCTCCCACTCAATCGGTTATTAGAGAAAAAGATTTAATTATCATATAATTAATTTATTATAAATAAATATGACAACCAACTTACCATATTATATTTATAACCTATAGTTTTAGTATTTCATCTCATGAAACATACAAACAATAGTTATTTTTCTATTTTATAGTACTTAATGTAAATCATATTTACATTAATACTCCACTTGATGTATCTCATACATCACACCAATTATATCATATATAATTGAATTTTCTCTTGTTAATTTGAACACTTCAAACTAACTCCAAGAACTGATTCTCAACTTGAATCCATTGAGCTACCAAGGTTACCTTATGGACTTGTAGCTTGAAACTTCAATGGTACATGAATAACTGACTAAACTCTTTAGTCATGGGATCCACCATCCGTTAACTGTTGGGCACTCGACTAAAGACCGAGAGCTACACTCTCCTTACTACAGATATATTTTTGTGTCCATATCAACCAATCAACAGTGCGATAACCCTTTACAAATCGCTCGTAAGTACAGTTGGGCTAATTTACCATTTTGCCCCTTTAGTTACATCTAACTCCTTAAGTACCACTGATTCCTCTAATGAACAAAGTCATAGTCCTACTATGACTGAGTCCTCTCTTTGGAAGAGAGGATGTGACCACTATGTTCAAGACCCGGAATCAGCCCTTAAGGGAGTAATCTATCTACTTACCCCTGCTTCGAGGAAGGAGTGAATTCCGTCTTGTGTAATTGGGTTCCTAGCTTCCCAATCAGACAAATCCCCAAAAAGGTAGGCTTTTTGAGTTGGCAATCTAGCCACTCTCACCCATACTAATCAAAGGATCGCCCTCATAGGCAGGAGTTCCCAAAATATTTAGGATTAAGGTCATGTCACCTATGGTCGTTTAAGTGAGATGTAAGTCTCAATTATCAACGACGTTATATAAAGAGATGAATCATCTCATGGTCCGGCCTTATACAAACTCTTTGTATACGACACCCATGCTCGCATGTCTCCACATGAATGGTCAGGATCAGACTATTTGTAGTAGTTCACAACACTTGTAAACCTCTACAAAGCGGGCCGTATACGTAGTGCACCAAGATAAGGTATCCCTCCTTTATCCTTATACTATAGATCTTTTAGGTTATTACTTAAGGCATGATCCACTGGTATATCTCATATACATGCTTAAGTTTACACAAAATAACCACGGATCTTTGTTTATTGGATATTGAGTAAATGCAAATAAAATAACTCTTATTTTATTCATAACAATGGGTATAATGTTTACAAATTATAAGACTCCGAGAGAATTAGGACACCAATCCCAACAATCTCCCACTTGTCCTAATGCTTCGGGAAACTAATGTACAATACATGAAAAAACAAGTACAATATACAATAAATTAGGGCATGCTCTATACCCTAATATCATCTCCTATTTGCCCTAGACAAGATGCCGCATGTCCCGTAGACCAAGATTTTCCAAATGACCCTCGAACACTTTAGCTGTAAGGGCCTTTGTAAACAAATCAACAACGTTGTGCTCCAACGCGATCTTCGTGACTATCACATCATCGCGATGCACAATCTCCCTGATCAAACGATATTTCCATTCGATATGCTTGCCTCTACGATGACTCTGAGGTTCGTTCGAATTTGCCACAGCCCCACTATTATCACAATAGAGAGTGATTGGCAAAGACATATTTGGAACAACTTTCAAATTGGTAAGGAACTTCCTAAGCCAAACAGCCTCCTTAGCAACTTCACAAGCGGCTACGTATTCAGCTTCCTTAGTGGAGTCCGCGATGCATCATTGCTTGATGCTTCGCCAAACTATAGCCCCTTCATTTAGAGTGAACACTGACCCTGATGTCAATTTACGAGAATCTCTATCAGTCTGAAAGTCAGAGTTTGTGTATCTTGTAAGGATCAAATCCTTATCTTCATACACGAGAATGTAGTCCCTCATTCTCTAAAGATACTTGAGGATCGTTTTGACCGCCATCTAGTGATCTAATCCTGGATTGGACTGATAACGGTTGAAAATCCCTATTGCATAGCAAATGTGAGGTATAGTACATAACATTGCATACATTAAGCTTCCAACAGCCGAAGCATAGGGAATCCGTCTCATTTCCTCAACCTCTTGAGGTGTCTTAGGACATTGATCCTTAGACAAAACAATTCCATGCCTGAAGGGTAATAAACCCCTTTTAGAATCCTGCATCCTATACCTGATCAACATTTGATCAATGTACGATGCCTGAGAAAAGGCCAACCTCTTATTCTTACGATCCCAAATGATCTGGATCCCTAGAACATACTGTGCCTCTCCCAAATATTTCATTTGGAATTGGATGACTAGCCACTTTTTAATGTCAGTAAAAAAACCTACATCATTCCCAATGAGTAGGATATCATCACATACAGAACCAGGAAAGCTACTGAGCTGTTGATGATCTTCTTATACAACCCCAAATTTAGATATATGCTTGTCCTTAAGCATATCTTTAACTAAGGCAATATTGCTCAATTCCTATCCTTATTTTGCGTCGATTGGTTGCTTTGAATGCTCCACCTAGGCAACATTACTTAACAACGCAATTTCCTTCTATCCTTGATAATTCATAAACATGCTCTACTCTATTATTTTATAAAACAAATATCTACTAAAAAATTCCTTTCTTGTTTTAAAAAGAACGTTTACCTCTTCTTGCAAAAACAACATGATACGTTTGTATATGGTGGTCCAGTTTGCATCATTTTATTAGAGACTGTTGATCATGGTTACACCCTTCGTTTTAGCTTGTTCCCAAGGGTGTCATGCAAACATCCAACTATGGTTGTGTGCCAATCTCAATTTCAACTCTTGATTTCCAGCTAAGTTTAACTTTTGCTGGTCAGAGGAGTTGCCTCTTATATTTTTTTATTTTTCTCTCATTTTTTTTCTTTCTTTTCATATTGCGTTGTTCTTGGAAACCCACCTTCGTTTTGGCTTACTCCTATGGGTGTCATGCGAACATCCAACTACGAGCAGGATTGTTTTGGAATTTCCCTTGCGCTGACATTGGAGTTTCGTATGATTTTTTTTTGAGAATGAACGCATTTTTTTTACCGCATCCACTTGATCGCATATGCTCATACCTTCCCCAACCTCAAATTTAGAGATGCGCAAGGTCCTCATTGTGTTGTTTTGGACAGAATAGACAAAACACTTAGTCAAAATTTTGAAAAGAAGGTTTGAGTAGAATTTTGAAGGATAAAAGGTAAAGTAGTGCTATTGCTATGAATTATCTAAGTGTTAGTCAGAAAGTACAAAGTGTGGGAAATGTTTCTAAGGTTATGCATATAGTTCATCATGGCAGCACAATGAATAACGCAAAATAAAAGATAAAGAACACCGCAATAATTGACAAAGGATGATAAAGAAGAGGCTAACACATACAGAAAGAATTGTTACTCAGTTGTATTAAAAATTAACGAAGTATACAAAGAATTACAAATAACGCAATACAAAATTTGAGCATGTACAAATAATCAAGAAATAGCTTCTATACATAGAAATAATGAATGAAATTTATCCTTTGTATTTGATTCAAACGAGTGCATGATTAATGATTAACATTATGTATCCATTAATGCAAATGCATCTTTACAAAGGACGGGCAACAACGCATGTATCAACGCAACACACCCCTCAACTCAATGCATTTATGGAGTACGGGCACACTGTATTTCTACTGGTGCAACACTACCTCAACATTGTGTGTTTTTGCACGTTTCAGAGGTGCATGATGGCAATCTTCTCTGAGTATCTTGAGGATTTAGTAGGAATTTTTATGGAAGATTTCTTAGTTTACGGGCAAACATATGAAGTCTGTCTGAACAACTTGGAGAAGATATTTAAAAAATGCGAAGAAACAAATCTGGTGTTGAATTGGGAGAAATGCCATTTTATGGTTAACGGAAGAATTGTGCTTGGGCACAAGGTTTCCATGGAAGGGTTGGAGGTGGATAAAGCAAAAATTGAGGCCATTGAAAAACTCCCACCTCCAGCAAATGTGAAGGCTATAAGGAGTTTCTTGGGACATGCAAGATTCTACCGTCGATTTGTGAAGGACTTCTCGAAGATAGCTTGACCATTGAGTGTGTTGCTAGAGGCTAACAGAAATTTTGACTTTGATACACAATGCCTCAACGCTTTCAAAGTACTGAAGAACGCATTAATTACCACGCCTATTTTGATCGCAGCTAACTGGATGAAGCCATTTGAGCTAATAGTCAGCGGTTATGCGATGGGGGCAATGTTAGCACAAAAGGAAAAGACAATGTTACACCCCATCGAAAATGCGAGCAGAACATTGAACTCCGCCTAGGTAAACTACACTACCACAAAGAAGAAGCTTCTTGCGGTCATCATTACGCTTGAGAAATTTAGATCTTACTTACTGAGATCCAAAGTGATAGTTCACATCGACCACTCGGCAATAAAATATTTAATGACCAAAAAAGATGCAAAGTCGAGGCTAATCCGATGGGTTCTCCTCCTCCAAGAATTCAACATGGAGATAATTGACTGCAAGGGGACGGAGAACCAGGTTGTTGACCACCTATCGAGATTAGCGAATTCGGAAGTAGATTGCATTTAGTAAGAGGTGAACACATCCTTTATAGATGAGCAGCTGTTCAAACCTGAAGAATTACCATGGTATGTAGATGTCATTAATTACCTGGTCTGCAAGCAATTTCTGGAGAATTACATAGCCTACCAAAAGAGGCGGCTTATGTATGAATGTAAATCCTACTACTGGGAGGAGTCGAATATTTACAAGAGGGGGTCAGACCAGATCTTGCGACTCTGTGTGCCAAATACTGCTTTTCAGTGCATACTTTCCCAATGCCATGACTCACCCTATGGCGGACATTTCGGAGTTCAACGTACAGTAGCAAAAGTGTTACAAAGTGGGTATTATTGGCCAACTTTATTCAAGGATGCACGAGACTATTCTATGAAATGCGACAAGTGCCAACGCACAGGAAACATTTCATGGAAGAATGCGATACCGATGAATATTATATTGGAATTGGAACTCTTCGACATGTGGGGCATAGACTTCATGGGAACATTTCTGCCATCAAATGGTCACAAGTACATTATGTTGGCCGTCGATTATGTCTCCAAGTGGATTGAAGCGGTTTCATACATTGCAAACAATGTGGCGACAGTCTCCAGATTCTTGCGAAGAAACATCTTCACTCGTTTTGGCACCCCACGTGCCATAATAAGTGATGAAGGCTCCCACTTTGTCAATGACATCATTAACAGACTGCTGCTCATGTACAATGTCCATCATAAGGTCGCCATCGCATATCACCTCCAGACAAACGGCCAAGCCAAGGTGTCTAATAGGGAAATGAAGTTGATTTTAGAAAATGTGGTGAATCCCTCAAGAAAGGATTGGGCCATGAAGCTTGACGATGCCTTGTGGGAATATAGGACTACCTATAAAACACTCATAGGCATGTCCCCGTATGCGTGGGTGTTTGGGAAGGCATGTCATTTATCACTGGAATTAGAGAATAAGGCGCTATGGGCAGTGAAGAAGCTTAACTTTGATTTGAAGACTGCAGGGGAGGAGAGAAAACTTCAGTTGCTCGAGCTAGACGAATGGAAAATTCAAGTATATGAAAATGCCAAAATCTACAAAGAACGTACAAAGCGTTGGCATGACAAACGACTGTGCGAAAAGAATTTCCAGGTTGGTTAGAAGGTCTTGCTATTCAACTCTAGGCTATGACTCTTTCTGGGAAAATTAAAATCACGTTGATCTGGACCATTTATAATTAAAGAAGTATTCTCCACGGTACGGTCGAATTAACTAATGAAGAAGGGACGAACGCATTCAAGGTCAACGGGCATAGAAACAAAATATATCACGGAGGAGACTTTCATCGCGAGAAAACCTCCGTGGACCTGAGGAATCCTGATTGAAGAAGAAACGAGCAGTCCTTACGTTGATATGCGACACAAACTCATCAGGGACACATTTTTTTTAGTATCCTTTTGATATCTTTCTTTCATGAACTTACCTTACTTTTTGTATAACCACTACTCTTTAGAATTTCCAACTCTTTCGTTCATACTTTTCACCCTCTTGATATTTAGCAATGATCATAGTGAACAATTGCGATGGAGCTATGTGATAACCTAAAAATACGCGACCAGTTCGATCAGGCCACCGCAAGCAAGGATGTGATCACAGATGATGCGGGCAACAAAGCAAATTTGGGGGTTGTATTCTTCCTTGACTCTTTTATTCCAATTTTGTACTTCATTTTAATATTATTAAATTTTATTATTGCATCCTCTTTAGTTTGGCGCAATCATTGAATTTTTATTACTTTACTTATCACCGCATTCTTCCCCGTACCAATTATGATTTCAATGATGAAATTCATGCCTTTATTTCTTAATGCATGTACTAGAGTCAACTTAATTTCAGGATAGTCAATTCATGAAACATTTCTAAAAGTTAGTGGTCCACCAGCTTTCCTTCAAAACGATTTTTACAAAATTTCCTAAGTTCATCGCATGAGTTACTTCGTCTATTAGCAATGAGGACATTGTTGTGTATAAATTTGGGGGTGCTAGTATTTATTTTCAACCTTCCTACTTTTAGAATTTCAATCTAAAAAAAAAAAAATCATAAAGTTGAGATCGAATCCTAATCATAGTTGGATGTCTCTTCATTTTATCTATTCTCCGTGGGGAACAAGCCAAAACGAAGGTGGAATCGTGATCAACCATAAACCAAGTGATTGCAACTCCGCTGCCCAAATAAAAAAATGGGCATGAGTTTAAACTGAGAAAAATCGCCTTGCTTGTAGTTGGATGTCTGCATGACACCCGTGGAGGCAAGCAAATGAAGGCTGGGCACTTGGATCAGCGTAAGATCACAAAAAAAATTATCTAAATCGCACCGGATAAAAGTCACATGAAAACACCCCGGCTGGAGAAAATTTTGAAATAAATCATGCAATGTCCTGGAAACAAGTAAAGTTTTTTTTGAAGGTTAAACTTGTGGTCCCTAGAATATTTTAGTGAAAGATCATGATAAAAATTAAGAAGGCATTGGTTCATGAAATTTGAAATAAAGCACCTTGAGAATCTAGGTAGGGTAAAATTGGTTGACTTTTTTAAGAATGAAATTGGCTGATATTATGACAATACTAGGAAATGATCTTTACATGGAAATGAAAGAATCCGGAGTAATTAATGAAGAAAATATTGCAGAATCAAAAGTGGCAGAAGCAATTGCGCAAAGGCTTCTAATTCGCGAAAAATTGTGTGAAATCTTCATTTTTTTCCTCTTTTCTCTATTCCTTAGAAAATCTTTTAGTTATGCTCGAGGAACAAGCGTTGTTTTAAAATTTAGGGTGTGATAATGGGTAGAAATACAGTTATATACAACTATAAATAAGTAAAACAATGAAGAATGCGAAGGTAAAATAAAGCAATATCATGTCCAAAAGCGCTAAACTGAAAAGGAATTGCGATCCATGCGCCCATCGCATAAAAGCAGTTAACTTACTTATTTTGTGCAGAGAAAAATGCGATGGTGCAAGTATAAATTGCGATCCAAAAGGAAACTAGGCGTCAACCGAGCGCTTGAAAGATTGCGATCGCAAATCATGCCGATCGTGAGAAGTTTCTTAAAAAGGTGGCCGCCATAAGACTACGCATCAAGGTGACAACATAATAAATCATGATGGGACGGAAAGATGATGACGGTTCGAATCCAAATTTAGTTGACAAGCCGTTAAAACCACACTATAGCATGTACACTCAACTTTCGGTGACCATTAATCGGCGTATCAGAGTAAGAGAATTAATACCGCCCATCATTGCAATCATTAGAAAGAAAGGCTGCTTCACCTTGAGCTCTATAAATACCGAAGGCCACCAGTGTAACAAGAAGACATATAGAACAAGTTAGAGAGTCGTTAGTCTGTTCATGTACATACTCATACTTTTACTTAGTCGACGGAGACGAGCAAGGAGACGAGGAAGCCGAGAGATCATTCCCGGACAGATCGAGAGACTGCCGGAAAGCGTTACAAAGGAGAGAGGGCTAATACTTGCGAGAGCAAGAATATACATCTGGAACAAAGTTAGAGTGAAAAAGATCAGTGTAAAAGGCCACGGGAAGCAAGACATTGCTTACCGGGCTTCTTATCTCTCAATTCCATTTGTTATTTTGTATTCAGTACTTTACTTTTAGAAAATGGAAATCTCATTTCAATCTATGTTCAATCTCTCCATACTTCGCATGAGTAGCTAAATTTTTGAATGGGTTGAGAAGTACTTAGCTAGCATGACTTAAGATTTACATTTTATGCGATCATCTTGTCTTATGTATGCGTCATTCACCCTTTAGAGATACTTGAGAGAGTAGTCTAAAGATAGTATCTAGACTTGAGAGAGTCAGATTAGAATCTAGGCTTGAGAAATTCAGATTAGAACTACATAAGCAAGAAATAGAAACTTAAACATAAGTTCTATTGCTATTAACACATCGCATGCACCCTAGAAATAGGATATGATGATATGCGGTCACCTTATTTATGTGTGCATCATTCATCATCAAATAGACAAGAATGGAGGCTTAGACTTAAGTCCAAATGACTTTTTCGTATACATCGCATGCGTCTTAGAAATAGGAATTATGGCATTTTTCATTGAGAGATGACGTTCTGTTATTTGTGTGTAGCATGATCGCATAATCTGTACATAATCATAGGAAGTTTTAGCTAAACCCCTTCTCAACCCCTTCGTTGCATACTCATTTTCACTCTCGATTTCATCAACTCTACGTTCAAACTTCGTCGCATAGGAAAATTTCTTAATCAAAACACCATCCAACTTCAATTGTTTTTATCACCGCAAGAGAATCAAAGTGACTGTCGTATATTTACTTAGTAGTCCCTGTGTTTGACCCTGGACTTACCAGGAAACCTAGTGAGGCTTATACTTAGGTCTTATTAGGAAAACTTGCATGTTCACCGCATAACACATCACCACAAACTCACACCATAATCGTATCACAATTCACACGCATCAAGTTTTTGGCGTCATTGCCGGGGACTACGACAGTACATATTGTGATAACAGTAAACCTTTTTTATTTTCTTTGTAGCTTTTGACCTCTGTGCATAACCATTCCTTTGGTAAGGGAAGAAGCAGGCGTCGCATGAGCGAAGGACATGCTCCTGAGCCCAACTACGACCCAGAGATCGAAAGAACATTTCGAAGAAGACAGAGAAACAACCGTCAACAACAAGAAAGAAATCCCAGAATGGCAGAACAACTGAAAGAAAGAGCCACAAATGCAAACAACATCATGGAAAACCCCATTCTCCTAGTGAACAACTGCAATAGACCCATCAGGGACTATGCGTCACCTAACCTATATGATTTCTCCCCAGGAATCATGAGGCTAGCTTTGGACGGATCAAGGTTCAGATGAAGCCGGTTATGTTACAGATGATCCAGACAACCAGATAGTTTGGTGGAAGGCATGGCGAGGATCTGCACACCCATCTTCGGAGTTTCATTAAAATCTGTAACACCTTTGTGTTCCCAAATATCTCTGCTGAAGAAGTTCGTCTCACGCTGTTTCCATTTTCGTTATGCGATCAAGCAAGGAAATGGGCTTATTCCCTCGAACCAAGGGAGATAATTTTGTGGGAACAGATTGTCAAGAAGTTAATGAAGAAATATTTTCCTCCTACCGAGAATGCAAGAAGGAGGAAGTTAATCACGAATTTTGAACAGGAAGTAGACAAATCGCTCAGCGATGCGTGGGCGAGGTTTAAGAGATTAGTGTGAGATTGTCCGCACAACGAATTACCAGACTATCTCCAGATAGAGATATTTTATCACAGATTGAATCGTGCATCACAGACAGCTGCCAATGCGACAGCGGCAGGTGGTCTGCTTGATAAAACATATGAGGCGACGAATATTCTTGATCGCATATCGAAGAATCACGAAGATTGGTAGGAAAGTGATCAAAGAGTAAAACTTCGAGAAGGTAACGCAAATAACAGTGTCATCACATCTTTGCAAAATTAAATGAATGCGATGATCAACCTGTTACAGGGCATCACAATTAACAATCTTGGAACGCAAAGAGGGCAGGTCAACGCAATTGAATAGACGAGCACGAGTTGTGCTACATGTGGAGAATCACATCCGATTGAAGAGTGTCCATGGAACCCGCAGTCAATCTACTTTGTAAAGAACAACCCTTTCTCAAATACATACAACCCTGGGTGGAGGAACCACTCTAATATTGCTTGGAAAAATAATCAACAACAAGGATATCTACCTATGGCACAAAAAGAAGAACCGTCAGGATTTTTCCTCTTTGGTAGTACTCATATCCTCATGCTTCTTTTGTCAACACATCAGATAAGCTGGCGAGGATATAAGCACATGCTATATCATTAGCCTCAACCCATCTGTCATATACATCCTGAACATTTCGGTTTATGTTAGAGCTAGGAATGGGAGGACAATCCTCAGTTAAGACAAACCGCAAATTGTCTATCACAAGTATCGTGTTCAAATTTGATTTCTAATTCACATAATTATCTCCAATAAATTTATCTGACGCCAACACTTGTATTATTGAACTTGTCATTCTGAAATTAAATATCCAATCAAGTTTTAGTAATTTTAATAATTTACCTAATATTATTCTTTTGCAACTATACTCAAGACACTCTTAACTAAATACTACCTCCAGAATAACTCATATTCTGATAGTCATTTAGGTACCGCTTTTGGTCATACATTTTTAACATTTAATAATTCTGTAAGTGTAGACCTGCCATTTTTGGATCTTATAGAATGGTATGAGTATCGCTCCGAAATGGAAAACAATACCCAAGACGAAACTATAAAACCCTATTCATTTTACTGAAGTCTGGGTTGTTTCGAATCCTATGTTACAACACTCCGTGGGGATAGCCGTCGTTAAATGACTAGCAAATGGCTGCTTAAAGCTAACCAATAGGTGCAACGTAAGAACCCACGATTCAGAATAATGGAGGAGACCATAGGATATGTTGACACATTTCCTTCACCCACTTACTATGAACTACTTCCTCCGTTCACCTTGGTATTGATGCATACATCTGCTCTACGTAGGGAGGTCACTTCCAGGATGACACGAAGTGTCATATGAATCTCATGGTGTGAACTATGTAGAGACGTGGCAGTTGAAATCATACACTTGATTTCTGTTCGAACAACTTCCCCCTATTCACCAAAGTCTAAATTTAAGCTAAAAAATACTCTCCGTAGGGAGGTCATTTCCAGGGTGACACGAAGTATCACTTAAATCCAGACTGTGAACTCTTAGGGACACGAGAGCTAAGAATAACATACCGTGTTATTAATCTCACGCTGAAGTTTTCTAATAACTCTATCATACAGAAGTTATTCACTACCACTGAAGTGTTCTAATGTTTGGGTAACTACATACTTAGGTTTTTTTCTGGCTAATTAAAAATACCCTAAGTCTATATGGTTTATCCATGTATGATGTCTAGGTGATAAACACTTTTATTACCTCACATCGCTCATGAATACTCATAAAATTGGTTACCAACGGTCAATTATTCGGCCATAATCCCCAGGTAGGAGGTGTTTCGTAGACCGTCAACTTAAATACCCCCAACCTTCGACAGGATTATATACCGGTTGAGTTTGTAACCCTAGGTTTTACAAGTTTAACGACCTATTTTAACTAATTAAAACAAGTGGTTAACCTACGTGAACATGCAGTTGTTCTTTGTTATGGATTTTAAATGTCTAACCCAATTTTATAACAGTTTATAAAACTTTAGACATGCTAAACATCCACAACATACAGGTATTCAATATCTAATATAACACTTATATTAAATACAAGAAACCCTAACATGCATACTTTATATTATAACAAATTATAACATATTTTTAATGCATGTTGCATGCTTCCTATGGTGGGATTTTAAATCTAAATGGCATACTATATGCACATACAAGATTTATTTAATTATAGCATACATCCAATGCATAAATAATTAAACACGTACTGATATGGTTTTAGTTTTGGCAATAACAAACAAACAAAAACCTAACTATTACAAAAACAGCTTCAACATCGCTCGAACCGCTCCAAAACCACTTGAACTAGACCCGAACTGTCTGAACCGGACCAGCAGAGACTAAATCGTACCAACCACAAACCATTTGAACCTGAACCGGACCAAACCTCAAGAGAACCGGTCGAACCGGCTTCTCTTGCTCTGGCTCAAAATCTCGCCAAGTCAGATTGTTTAGCAATGACGACCATCATCATGCATTTGGCTTGATCGTTTAGTGTTTGCTTGATCGTTTAGCAACAAATGCCTATTGTTTAACAAAGCTACACGATTGTATAGTATTCGCCTTCTATCGTATAATGTCATCTTCTAGCGCCGGATGATCCTACATGATTGCTTAGTGTCAAACACTATCGCATAGCTCCATCGTTTAGCATGACTTCTTGATCGTTTAGCGTGCACCTGAGGTAAGCGATCACCTAGTGGTATCGCATAGCAATCGATGCATCGCTCAGCTGCCGCTCATAGGTAAACGATCGTGTAAGCGATTGCTTAGCGCCATCACATAGCTCCCGATCAAAGNATAGCAATCGATGCATCGCTCAGCTGCCGCTCATAGGTAAACGATCGTGTAAGCGATTGCTTAGCGCCATCACATAGCTCCCGATCAAAGGTAAACGATCATGTAAGCGATCACTCAGCGCCATCACATAGGTCTTTGCCGCATCATTTAGCTCCCACCTAAAGTTACACGATCGTGTAGTGCCATTGCATAGCAATACAACGCATCACTTAGCTCCAGAGGTAGATGATCGTCTAACGCACAACACCTAAATGATTAACGGCCGAAGCTAGGTGATCGTTTAACTTTTCCTTCATATCGTCTAACGTATGAAGCTAAGTGATCGTTTAGCTACTGAAGCTCAACGACAATATGAACAGAGGTTGATTGCTGGAATCTACAACTCGGCCCCTTCGCTTGTTTCTTCGAATTATAGCTTAATTTCAACTATAATGACTCCAAATAAATTACAGACTCTTGGGAAGAAATTAAGCTCATCAAGAAAGAGCCAATTACAAATTTAAACGGGAAATCAAAGAGAAATTAAAGGCTAAATCTCAAAAAACCATATCATTATAACAGTTTCATATTTTCATACAAAACACCCACAAACCAGAATTAATCCGAACTGAATGCTTATAAGATGCTCTGATACCAATTGTTGGATCAACACCATCACGCAGCAGAAGGGAATAGGATCCATAAGCATTCTAATTCATTCATTTTTGTTGAAAAGAAACATGCTAAAAACAGAGTATAATGGGTTTTATGAACATACCTTGGCCGAACCGACGAAATCTCCATTTTCAGCTGCAAAATCCTCCAAATCCTTGTGTAGACCACCACAAGATCTTCCCTACTATCCTCTTGGTGCTCTAGATGAGTTGTGAGACTCAAAATAAGCTAGAATCAAAGGGAATATGGAGAAAGCTCACTGAACAGAACCCATTGATGAACACCTTCTTCATCCGATTTTTTCAGCAACAATTCAGTCGGTTCTTCCTACTTTTCTTCACTCCAATCTCTTTAATATATTGCAGACTCATGCAAAGAGACGTACTACATGGGATGCAGCTCATGCTTGGAGTAAACCAAAGGAGAAGGTGGGTTCCTTGTAAGCTAGTTGAAGATGAAAAACCCATTTTCAATTTTGTGTAATTTTTCAATTTCCAAAAAAAAAAAAAATAACCATTTTGATTTTAAAACCATATTTTATTTCTAAATTCAAAATTTTGTTAATTTTAAAAATTAATTTCATAAATTAATTTTCTAATAAAATTAATAAATAATTATTTAAATAATTTAAATAATTCTAATTAATTTAATATCCAATATTAAATTAATTTTTACACAAATTCATTTTCATAAATTTAAATCATATTTAAATATATTTTCTCCAATTCCTTTTGATTCTAATTTGAACGTTTCAATTAACTTATCACACTACTCTAGTGCTAATCCATTTTCGAGCTAGTAGGGGACCTCATGGACCTACAAATCATGGGCTCCAACGATCCGAGATTAATCGGCTAAACTCATTAGACCGATCTAACCCACTATTCGTTAACTAATGGGTCACTCCACTAAAGCCCATAGTTGAACTCCCCTCACTGTAGATATATTATGTCCACTCGATATAACCATGATTAGTAAGTTAACCCTTCACAGGTTGTTCGCAATGATGGCTGGGTCAAATCTCTGTTTTACCCCGAAATTACTCTTATTCCGTAAGTTCCACTAATCTCCTAATGAACAAATGTTTTGTGATCCAATCATAAAATCGAGTCCCTCTCATGCCAAATGAGAAGGCGGGATCCCTTGTTCAAGCCCTAGAATCAGCACTTAAGGGAACAACCTCTCTACTATCCCTAAAGCTGGTAGGAATGAATTCCCTCTTGCACCCTATGTCCCCAACTATCTATCCAATCTTACCCCTGAAATGGCAGTCATATTGAGTCGGCGCTGTTGAGCTAACCCTCACCTTTGCAAATCTAAGGGCAATCCCAGATAAACAGGAGTTCATAGTTAGCTCAGGATTAAGGTCAAGTTACCTAGCTCATCGCTTTGAAACAATCAGTCTTAAACAGTAAACAACATTATAATGTAAGAGTGACTCATTTCGTGATCTGATCTTGTACAAAGTGTTTTGTACAAGGACACCCCCACTCCTCATGTCCAACATGAACGAATTAGGATCACTTCGTTTGTAGCATGTTACAGCTCCTTGTAACAACTATAGAGGAAGCCTATCCAATAGTGTTACCAGAATAAGGTATCCAATCTTATCCATGTACTATAGATCATTTTGACTATTTACTCGAACCTGATCCACCTTTATGTCTCCACATAAAGTTCAAGTATTCATCCAATAGTCAAGGGACTTTTAGGTTTATTGGATTTCTATTCAATAACACCTATACCACGAGTTTTAGGACATAAAACCTAAAACTTTCACCCACTTACTATAAATACTCTCTCCGTCCACCTTGATATTGACTCATGCAAACACCATCCGAAGAGGGATGCTTCTAAAGCACCACGAGGCCAAGCATGAATCTCACGACGTGAACATTCAGGGACAACGTGAGTGGAATCAGACATATCATATACATCTCTTCCTCCCACTGAGTATTTTATAACCTAGGGTTTATTTTACTTAGAAAAAACACAGAAAAGGATTTTAACTAAGTGACTTATTAGGTTTTCCCAAGAGTAACTCTTACCTTGGAAAGTTGAACAACTTTTGATCATCATTCATTAAACTCCTTAACGAAGTCTTTGATCAACTGTCGCATGCTTGCAGAAAATCTACCTAATCCACCTTTCCAAGTAGGTTCCCAGGTAGGGGTGTTCCGTTTCCATCAGCTTAAGTACCCTAGCCTAGAATGAACCCGCCTTAGACAAAAAGTCCCTTATAGATAGATTTAATACAAATTTAATCTTTTATGCCAATCAATTTAATCCTATTAAACTGATTTAAAAGATTAAATGTAGGTATCTAATCTCATTAAAACCTTGAACTTAGGTCTATCTCAATCCAATTTTAAAACCCTTTTAAAACATGAGTTCACCTAAGTCCGCATGCAACAATTTCTTATCGATTTTAATTCTAATTTCCATTATAACGCTTATAGCAGGAAACAAGTAAAACCAACACAATGTGAAGCTACACATACAAGGCATTCATAACTTTTACAAACAAGCCTAAGTGTCATGCTCCATGCATTGTTCATTCATTGCTACTTTTATATAACACTTATAAAACCAAGCAACGAACCAAGCATACATGCTTCCATACACCCTTATACTATAACGCTTATAATATAAAGATGATGCCTGAATATGCTTACTGCATGCATAAATATAACTCTTATATTTCATGATGCATGCGCATGCTCTCTTATAATTTCATCATGCCAAAAAGCTATATTATAACACTTATAATATATGATTCATGAATCAAATGCATGACCTAAGGTGGGTTTTAAATCTATATGTCATACATTATGGCATATAAACAAGATACGTCTCATGTACATTAAATAAAAGTTGATGAACTGGGAGAATTAGCCTCAAAATCCTGAAAAAAAAACTAAGCTAACTATTACAAAGTACAATGAGTCTCCAGTTCAAAAAGGTGAACTGGGTCTTGAACCGTCCGAGCGAAGAAACGCGTTTCCTTGATTGTGTACCAAATTCATGTGATCGCCTACATGATAGAGTAAACTCTTTACTCAATTGTTTACCAACGCTTCTTGAGCTTAAACGATCGTTTAGTAACGATAGTGTACCTTGACTATGCGATGAGTATGAGGTTACGCCATCGTGTAGTGCGCATCTTGCAATGCAAGCCTTAAGCGATCGACTAAACGACAACGATGTGGTGAAGCATAATCGTCTAAATGATCGCTAAGCAAACGCCAAGGTATCGTATATCGGGTGATCATGTAGTCAGTGAGTATGCGATAAAGCATGCTAAGTATATGATTGTTTAATGCGCGTGCCTTTTATTAAACGATGAGCATCAAATGCTCTACGCGATTGTTTACCTCCAGCATCCACACGATCGAGCAAACCAACGCTACGCGATAGAGTAAATGCTTTACCCCATCGTTTAGCATTAGCTAAATGATCGTTTAGTAAATAGTACATGATCACGTAGAACTTTTCTACACGATTGTTTAGCCAAATATCAATAATCATTTTCCTTAGGCTACATAATATGACCAACCCTTGGTCTTCTTCCTCGATGAGAACTACATCTCCATGCTTCGAAACTTCATCACAAACGACTCAACAAACTCAAACACTTTGAACTATAGACTCAATTGCTTGTTAATTATGCCCAAAAATGCAGGGGCCCTTACAAATTAACACTTTGTAATCGTAAAGAAAGTTTTAAACAAAGGCAAATAACCCATGAACATTCATCAATTCATCCATAAATGCATTTAAGTCTTACATGTAATGTAGAAACCTTAAAACCCACCACAACTGTAAAGAAAGTTTAAAACAGAAGCGGTATTTGGAATATTAGAACAACCTGGTTCTGATATCAATTGAAGGAAATCAAACACAAGGATTTCCATAAGCAGTGGAAGGATCATTCCAAATTCCATTTGAGTGAACACAATCAATTACAGTCAAAGAACGGAAACTAACAAGTCATGCACAACACAAAATTACAGCATGTTAACAAGAGTATCAAGGGATAGAGTATGTATAACTTTGAAGAAACATTCTTCATGAATCCCTCGATCAATCTCCAAGTGTCTAAGAACAGCAACACTCGAACATAACGATCGGAACAACACGAGTAACAGCACGAACACAATGAACGCATCCTCCATGAACCAATCGAGTCACACTCGATTCACGAACTGAGTGAGGACACCACCACAATGGTTACCTTGGTATTTTCGGTGTGAGAATCCAGAAGTTGTAGGCTATGTATGATCTTGGCTTGAGGAAGAGATTGAAAGACAACGATCGTGTAGACGATCGAGCAAGTGGGAGATAGAAAGCTGTTTATCGTATAGACGATGTGCTCAATAGTTTAGTAAATGGCAGCCTATCGTATAGACTTATCCATTTGATCGTTTAGCTACGATCAGTTGATGAACTATCGTATAGTCCTCCATGATTGTTTAGTCTCTGCACAGGCATCGCTTAGTGAAACTATTTCATTTGATAACTTGTCACCGTGAGTTCTTTCCGAATCAAGTAACTTGCTAATTTTAGGAAATTATTTTTCCTTTTTATCTCACGGTTACCATAAAACCACCAATAACCTCCCATTCAATTGGTTATTAAAGAAAAAGATTTAATTATCATATAATTAATTTATTATAAATAATTATGATAGCCAACTTACTATATTATATTTATAACCTATAGTTTTAGTATTTCATCTCATGAAACATACAAACCATAGTTCTTTTTCTGTTTTATGGTACTTAATGTAAATCATATTTATATTAATACTCCACTTGATGTATCTCATACATCACATCAATTATATCATATATAATTGAATTTCCTCTTGTTAATTTGAACATTTCAAACTAACTCCAAGAACTGATTCTCAACTTCAATCCATCAAGCTACCAAGGGGACCTTATGGACTGTAGCTCGAAGTTCCAACGGTACGTGAATAACTGACTAAACTCTTTAGTCACCAGATCCACCATCCGTTATTTGTAGGGCACTCCACTAAAGACCGAGAGTTGCACTCTCCTTACTACAGATATATTTTTGTGTCCATATCAACCAATCAATAGTGCGATAACCCTTCACAAATCGCTCGTAAGTACAGTTGGGCTAATTTACCATTTTGCCCCTTTAGTTACATATAACTCCTTAAGTACCACTGATTCCTCTAATGAACAAAGTCATAGTCCTACTATGACTGAGTCCTCTCTTTGGAAGAGAGGATGTGACCACTATGTTCAAGACCCGGAATCAGTCCTTAAGGGAGTAATCTATCTACTTACCCTTGCATCGAGGAAGAAGTGAATTCTGTCTTGTGTAACTGAGTTCCCAGCTCTCCAATCAGATAAATCCCCAAAAAGGAAGGATTTTTGAGTTGGCAATCAGGCCACTCTTACCCATACTAATCAAAGGATCGCCCTCATAGGTAGGAGTTCCCAAAACACTCAAGATTAAGGTCATGTCACCTATGGTCGTTTAAGTGAGATGTAAGTCTCAATTATCAACGACGTGTATAAAGAGACGAATTATCTTGTGGACCGGTCTTATACAAACTCTTTGTATACAACACCCCTGCTCGCATGTCTTCACATAAATGGTCAGGATCAGACCATCTGTAGTAGTTCACAATACTTGTAAACCTCTACAAAGCGGACTGTATACATAGTGTCACCAGGATAAGGTATCCCTCCTTTATCCTTATACTACAGACCTTTTAGGTTATTACTTAAGGTATGATCCACTTGTATATTTCATATACATGCTTAAGTTTACATAAAATAACCACAGATCTTTGTTTATTGGATATTGAGTAAATGAAAATAAAATAACTATTATTTTATTCATAACAATATGTACAATGTTTACAAACTACGAGACTCTGGGAGAATTAGGATACCAATCCCAATAGTCCTAAAGCTAGTGGGGTGTACAGAATAAAAGTACAAATAAGTACAACATAAAAAAAAAAACAAGAAACAGAGGCATACAATACGCACCCAATATTATCTCCCACTTGTCCTGGACCAAATGCGGCCTGTCTCATAGACCTAGATTCTTCTGATGACCTTCAGACACCTTAGTCATGAGGGCCTTTGTAAATGGATCAACAACATTTTGTGTTGAAGCGATTTGTGTGATGATCACATTCCCTCGATTCATAATCTCTCTAATCAAATGATACTTGAACTTATTGTGTTTTCCACGCTTGTGCCTTCTAGGCTTATTGGAATTAGCCACAACATCACTATTATCACATTAAATAGTGATGGGCTTGGACATGTCTGGAACTACTTCAAGATTAGTCAAGAATTTTCTAAGCTAAACAACCTCCTTGACAGCTTCACAAGCTGCTGCATATTTTGCCTCCATGATGGAGTCAACAGTGCACCCCTGCTTAGTGCTTCACCAGGCTACAACTCCTCTATTAAGAATAAACACTTATCTTGAAGTAGATTTCTTAGAATCCCTATCAGTCTGAAAATCTGAGTTAATGTATTCTGTAAAGATCAAATCTTTAGACCTATACACAAACATGTAGTCCCTTATTCTCTTAAGATACTTGAGAATTTTTTTAACAATAGTCCAGTGATCTAATCCTAGATTAGATGAATATCTACTGACTATCAGCACTGTATAGTAGATGTTAGGTCTAGTTCATAACAACGCATACATCAGGTTGCCAACAGTCGATGTATAGGATATCCATCTCATTAGAGTATCAATATTTGGTCTATCATTGCTTTTTAAGATAGTTTTAATGTGCTGTGATGTATGTTTAAATTGTATTGATTATATGTTGCATATAGTATGTCATATAGTTTAAAATCCCACCATAAGTTAACCATGATCATGCATCATATTTATATATAATTATATTTAAAATTTAGGTTATTCCTAAATTATATACATGCATAATGTATACTATATAGTTTGCATTTAATATAAGTGTAAACCCCCAACTCTAAGTTTTCCTAGATAAGCACGTTAGCCAAAGGAATGTTATATTAAATATTTAACTAATGGAAATCTATGTGTATTTATAGGAGTTGTAGAGAAAAGAAAGGAAAGACATATTAAATAAGAAAGCTCATTTATTGGTTTTGCTGGAGGCACTGAGTATGGGGTGACGTGGCAGTTTAATCCTTGAACTCGAGAGGCGGCAGGAAGATAAAAAGAAAAAGGAACTTCAAAAGCTTGGTTTTGGCAATTGGTATGAGCAAATTTAGTGAAATCAATGCCATTTGAAAGCTGGGAGAATCTAGTTTTCGAGGTTTCTTGCCGGAGAAAGATTGTAGGAGGAGAAGAACGAGAAGTGAGGAAATTGCAGAGGAGGCAGAATCTCGGTTTATTCAGGGCTCGAGGTGAACATCTTATCGAACCCATAAAGACCCCAAGTGCTTGGGTAAGCAAGTAGTGCCGGTGCTGACTTTGATCTCGGGTGACGGAATAAGGACTATAATGAGGAGGACGACAGACCCATTAACAATCTACTCCAAAGAAGGAATTTGACATTGAAGAAGCTTAGAGGAATAAGCAATGCCATTGAATCTGTTAGAGGAAGGTGGTATTCTGCCTAAAGAGTAGACACAAGATAATTAAGAGTATAAGCTCTTGGAAGCTTCAGGCCAAAATATAAGAAATTTTCGACTGAAATTTTAAGGTAAGAACAATTCTAAACAAGTTTGTAGAAGGAAGTTTCTTGAAAAGAGTTCTGGATTTTGAGTTATTAATTTTTGAATTTGAAACAGAGAATCTGTGCAGAAGTAGACAGCTGCTTGGGAAGAACAAGCAAATAGCTCATCGTGGAGAGCGAGAGCGAGAGCGAGATAAGCATGATAAGAATCTCGCTTAAGATGATAATCTCACTGATTTTGTGAAGAGGATCTCGCTCAAGAAGGAAATCTCGCTAGAAGAGTGAGTTGAATCTCGTTGGTGAAGAAGCAAAACTTGTTAAAGGAGGTGAGTATCGCTAGGATGAAAGTGTTGCTAGGAAAAGCTTGATCTCGCTCATGAGGATCTCGCTCATAATGAGGATCTCGCTCATGAGGATCTCGCTCATGAGGAGGATCTCGCTCATGGGGATCTCGCTCATGAGGATGAATTCACTCATGATAATTATCTCCCTACTGATGTTGTCTTTGTTGATGAAAGTTCCATTAGTAGAGGAACTATTTGAGGTATTTTGCTAAGAATTCTAAGTAGTTTAACTGGAAATTATGTCCTTTCAGGCCAAGAAGAGCTAAGAGAGGCGTATAAACCATTAAGAGTCCCGACGAGCTGTGAGTGACTAAATGAACTTAATGCTTTCAATACTTATGCATATAAGGCCAAGTAAGTTGCAGTGATGCTAATGATGAATTTATACTTCCTCAAGCAATAAATGGTTAATGAATAGCTTAATGTATCTTTCCGGCTTGTATATGTTTAACACAGGCCAAGGTAAGTTGTGAAATCATTACAAAAGTTAAGTTTCTAATGTTGAAATATGCTTCCTAGAGGAAGGCTATGATATAATGAGTTCTTGTGTAAATGACATGCAATGAAACTTAATTTGATGCTATGAAATCACCCGATACTGAAGGACATGGAGAAGGTATCTGGGTAATAGTACCTAAGGTATTGACGATACCTAGAAACTCCACGTGCACTTAGGTAGTTCTGAATGAAAGGCCGAAGTATGGGTCTCTTAGGCCATACACCATCAAAGGGAGGCCGAAGTATGGGTCTCTTGGCCGGTAATAGACGTTGGGAGCTAGAGCGATGTAGGCTCATTCTCAACTAAGAAATAATGATGTTTAATGATGTCTAAGAATGGTTTAAAGCTATACTTAGAGAAAGTTGCTTGAGTCACTCATCAATATATTTACATGTATATAGTGATGTAATGCATGATGTAATATGATTCTATAGTCACTCACTAAGCTACTAGCTCACAGATCTTCTGTGTTTCCGTTTTTCAGGTAGAGGTCAGATTCCTCAAGGTTGATCCTATTGCTACTTGCCACTGAAAGGCCCGACCTGTTAAGAAGTACTTAGGTTGATGTTTTGTTTATGTACACATATTTTGAGAGGGACTAGGGCTTTGTTAGAGAAGTTTAGGGCCATCTATGAATATTTTTCCCATAGATGTCATGTCATGGTTGTATGCATATGTTTATATAATCTTATGTAGAACCTTAACGAGGCATGCTGTATGCGTACATTATTAATGTTTTAACAGGTTGGTATTTAGATTAGAAGGCTAAGGTGGCAAGTGCTAGCAGTAGGGCTAGTAACTACCACGGTCATATCCTCTTCCACATTAAGAGGGTAATCTGGGAGGGGGTGTGACAATAAGAGTTATATTACAATATTTTAATGTGTTATTCAAAGCATGTCTACTATATAGTTTTCATTAATTTTAATATGAGTGTATGAATATTGCATGGAGCATGACATTACTTAGATGAGTATAAGAGTTATATTTTAATAATTTCACTAAATGCATGTTATAGGGATTTTTTCATTAAGATATAAATGTTATATGTTTAATGATTTAGAATTAAGGTCATGTTTACGAAACTGAAATGATCATTGATGTAATCGGAATGAGATTTTATTGATGGATGAATCATAGCAAGCTTGAATCACAAAAATAATTGGATTTATTTTGATCACGTTTACTTGGAATTATGAATTTGTCACATTTTATTGTTATCATTACTATTTAACCCTAATAATAATGGTGACAGTAATGGTAATGGTAAATGTAACAATAAACGTACAAATTCATAATTTACATACTGCTATAGTAACAATAGTTGTAACGTAACGATAAGGGTAACAGTAAAGGTAATGGGTCCCATGTAATTTTCAACCGTAATTAAATTGAACACCTTTTATTCCTCAATCAGATTATACGATTTGATTACAAATTTCAAGATGGACCCCACATCTCATTACGATTATAGAAAGTAGGTAAGCAACAACAAAAGTAATCAACGGGGCCCACTTTTTACATTATGATTAATGGATTACTTTTAAACCAGTGTAAACATGGCCTAAAATCTATAATAAAGAGTTGCATGCAAACATAAAGTTTAATTTGATTTTTTTAAAATGTTTAAAATGAAATTAAAACTCTATGTTAATTAATTTCTAATAAGATTAGAAATAGACTAATCTTTTATTTCTTTTAATAGGATTAAAATGAAATAATAAAATATTAAATTTATAAAATATTTACTATAAGGAACCGTTGACTAAGGAACGATATGTGTAAGGTTAGGGTACTTAAGACAGTAACGGAACACTCCTAGTTGGGAACTAACTTGGGAGGTGAATTAGTCAAAATTTTTTAAGCATGCAATTATGGAGTTAGTTTTATTAAAGTGTTTAATAAATTAAAGCATATTGTTAAACTATCAATATAAATGTTATATTGGGTTGATTAACAACACTTAAATTAGGGCTGGCAAAAATTTCCGTGGGGTTAGGTCTTTGCGAGTACCTACCCTGATCGGGACGGGGAATCCCCTGTTTACCTGGGGATGGGGGTCAAACCGAGGAATTTTTTAGTGTCTTCAACCGAGGACGGGAAGGGCATCCCCATCCCAAACCTGACCTCAATAAATATTTTAATTTTATACACACACATACACCCACACACACCCACACATATATATACACACACAGATACACACACATACATACAGACACGTATAATAAATAGGAAAAAGTACCTTTTTGGTCCCTGGGTTTTGAGAAATAGGTGCATTTGGTCCCTCATGTTTTAAATTGGCCAATTTAGTCCCCGAGTTTTCTAGAATGGGTTGAAAAGGTCCTTCAATTAAAAAAAAAAGAATCTTTAAATTTGAATAAAAAATGATTAGATGTTACTGTGTCAATATGAGTTGGAAATAATTGTTTTTTTTTAATATTGTTTCTTTTTCTCTTCTTCCTTTCTCCTCTCTCTTCTTCCTCTTTCCTATCTCTTCTTCCTCCATGTTTCACTCTCTCTTATTCTTTTCTTTCTTATTCTCTCTACTCCCTATTCGTTGCTAAATTTCCAAAGAAAAAAAATCAATTCTCCTTTCTCTCATTTTCTCTCTTATCTGAAAAGTTTAGCAATAAAAGAAAAGAGTATCCCCTCTGGTGGAAAACTGGATTTTTTTCAATAATGATGTTTTTTAAGAAAAACTAGATATTTAAGAAAAACTTCAAGAAAAACTGGAAAAGAAATCGTAAATCTATCTAGTGGAAAATGTCCCCTCTCCACTCTTCCCCAAATCCCCCAACAAGACAATAATCCATAAACCTTATATTCTTCCTAATGTCACCATTTGATTTTGGCCTATTGATGACGAAAAATTAGTTATCAATTACTTGATGACTAAAATTACGTGAATGCAATATGCGATGCATGTTCTTAATGTATGCATTCATTATCATGCGTCGGTGGTCATGTGTTGGAATGAACTATGCATTAACGAATGTATGCAATGGCCATGCATTCCTGTCGCAAGTTTTCTTACGCTCGCACCAAGTATAACGCGAACACAAGTTTCTTGGGTGATCCGAGGTCGAACTCAGGGACTTGTAGCTTAGACGTATGCGGTAATGTGTATGCAGCGGTTGAATAAAAGAATGATAGAGGGTTTTTATGCTAACACTACTTCTACTCCTAACTAACAGACAACGCAATGAGAAGTATGAATGAGAGGTAGAGACACGACAACTGTTGATGTAAAATAAATGGATGGAAAAAATGGATAAAATATGAAGATATCTTCATCGCAACCCTTAAGAGTGACCGCAAGGGCAACCTCATCCAACACAAACCATGTAATCATGCTACACACACTAAAAGCCTAAATCTGGGACGTATGCAATGTGTATGCAAAAGGGTCGGGATGACCACATACAGCCACCATATCTTACTTCTTGGACGCAGCCATTGTCCTCTCCGTAGGGTGCACACGCTGTGTAATAGCAAATAGAGCTTATGTTACACCCCGCCCCAGACTACTCTCTGAGCCTAGGAAAGGACATGACTGCAGCAGTTATCAACCCTCTTGTTGACACTTACTGCCTAATAACTCTTGCGAAAATAACTTTGATACCAATGAAACAAATTCAACAACCAATTGATCAAGTAGGCCCATTTTATACAACAATGTAATGTTTATACAACTCCAAGACTTAACAACAAAGTTTACAATAACAACTGTAAAACCCTTTGGAAGTGTAACTGTGGCATGTGGCAGACCTTGACCTTAGCAGCACCCTGGAACTCCTCACCTTTCGCTACCTGGAAAGAAAAACATTTGAAAAATGGGATGAACTTGCTAGTCCAGTGAGTGACAAGAAAACCGATTCTTATGAAATAGTAGTACCCCATGTGCCACACCCCTCCCAGATTACCCACCTAATCTAGAAAGAGGCGTGAAGATGCTAAACATGACCTCCCCCGATGACATTTAGCATCTTACTAACCAACTTAACTTGTGCTTAAATCTGAACAATTACACAATAATCCTTTAGTACATTTAATTTCTATTCAACATATTCCATATTACGATATCCACAAACAAGTTTCATAAACTTTCTATCTCCTGTTATATACAAACCATGAACAAAGTTTAGACACAATGGAAACAATTTTAGACATTACACAACAAAACAACTCCTCTTGTCCCATACTCCCAAAACCATGACACGTAAGGTTCGTGATATACAATCCATTTATAACAGTGCAAGGCCTACAATGTAGCAGGAGACTCTTGTCATGTGGCAGTAAATAGCTCAGCGTGTTTCCGAAACATTAACGCTACCAAGGGGGGAAAAACATAAAACATCGAAAGCATGAGCTAATGCCTAGTGAGTGGTAATCTAATATAAACATAAATTATCGGTTTCTAAATAATCAATAAAAGTAATTATATCATTCAATAAAACATTGGCCAAGTATAAAAGATTCAATAGCATCTCAAACACGTGCTAGTAAAACAGTGGCATGATCAACTCTCATAAGCACATTTTAAAGAATTCAATCGTTATCAGAAAACCACACCAACTCTGTACCCAAATAATCATTTACAACGGCGGGTTACTCTAGACAAAGAATGCCCCTTGCGGTGTAAACCAAATCACAAGGTCATACATGCACATAGAGCTGCCTCAAGGCTAAGCATAGATACACACCACAAGCCTAGGTTACTCTGGACTCCCCGGTATACTCTGGCCACATCTGACCCTGGTGGTAGCCCCCTGATAGCCTGGGTGGCGCTATAGGTGCAGGTTCCTCTGGACTTCCCGGTATACTCTAGCCACATCTGACCCCGGTAGCCCCTTGATCGCCTGAGCAGTACTACTGAAACACATTCAAGTAGCACGGGAATATAACCATCTCTNCTGAGCAGTACTACTGAAACACATTCAAGTAGCACGGGAATATAACCATCTCTCGGGTACAAGAATTAGTAGTTTGAAACAATTTACACAACCATTCAATAACCTTAATTCCACCATCAAGAGATTTTCATAAAAACCATACAAATCACAAGTATGTAAACTCTGATTTCAAACTACATTTTGATAAATCAAGATCGTATAAAATCATCGAGAGTTTAGAAATCATGATTTAAACATTTTTGAAATATCAGTAAAGTAAAATAGATCATGCCATCATATTTCATAAATCATATAATTAGTTTCTATATCAAAACATTCGAAAGTAAACCACTCACAATCACTAGCACGAGCTCCTTGGGTTGTAAGCCTTTCCAACCTCAATTTGGCCTGAAATAAAGTCCCAAGGTTACTAGACACTCACAAGAGGTCAAATCAACCTTAAACATCCCATAGTGATTCAATGTAACCACTTGAACTCATTTTAACACCTAAACATTCACATTTTGCTCCTTAAGTCCATTTTTCTCACATTACCCAAAATGGCCCAAAAATCAGTTTTTAATCCAAAATTATTCATTCTAGGGTCAAAATATCAAGAAAATCTTAATTGGGATTCAAAAATGTTCACCAACACCCAAAATGCTAAAAAACAAGCAATTGGGCACTAGAAATGGGCATGGGCGCGGGCTGTGGGCGTGGGTGGGCGAGACTAGCCGTGGATGGGTAGGGCTGGACAGGCTGAGGAATGCTGAGGGGCACTGCCATGGAAGGAGGCGCACTGGTGGGGCTGGGGTGGCTAGCCTACTACTACCCTGATCGAGAAAACACGGGTTTCAATTTAACCAAATTTTAACCTAAGTTAAAGGGACAATTTGCACATATGCCCTTCATAAAATATGTTAAGAAACCTTAAGCTAACTAACCTCAAAATTACATCTCTTAACTCGTATTCCAGAGCTCAGAATCTCTCCTGAACTACACCTTACTCGGATTTTCCAATTTTCCGGGCAACCTTCACTATGTTCACGATTTCTTCAGTTTTCCGATCCCAAATCTCTCGATCAGCCCTAGAATAGACTCACAACTCAATAAGCTTTAATTTTAGATTTTAGCAAATTAATCCAATACCCCTCTCGGCCAACTTGCATTTCCTACAAATTTTCTTCTTTCTTTCCTTGTAACCCTTAGCAAATAACAAATCATGTTCACTATACAAGTGCCCAATGATGAAAAACTGTTCCAATAATAACATATATTAGTACATTTCTAAAAGAACTTGCTTTGTTAAGTAATTTCCAACTTTAATTCCAACACTTAGAATTAGAACTTTCTTAGGTCATACAATCCAAGTTATTCATTTAAGTACATAAGCTCACTTATCTAGGTTGATGCTAAGAATAAACAAGAGAAAAAAGGACAAGGGCTTACACCATGCTTGGGTACTTCTACTCAGATACCTTCTCAACTGTGTCCTTCAGAATCGAGCTACTCGGATACCTTCTCAACCGTCCCTCGGTATCGAGTTTAAGGTAAAACTAGTCATACAATGACTTTCTTTAATAAAACATAGAAAATATGTCTTTATCTGAAAGATCTTTCTTTAGCACATGGTTTCTTAAAACGCTGTAAATATTTAGTCAAATATTTTAGTCACTCACCTTGATCGTTTAGGAAACTTTCTCTCTAGAAGTTCCTTGGTCCCCTCGGGCTCCCTTTTGAACCCTATGATCCAGATTCAAATTAAAGCTCAGATTACTCATAGTTCTAAGCTTTATCTTGAGATACTTTCTTCTACCAATATGTTATAAAATGTCTCATAAATCTTACCTCAAAATATTAGCTTATAAATTTTCGTGGTTTGGCTGGAAACATTAAAACATCAAGACTGGCCCAGCCTACCCGACAGCTCGACCCCTCTGTCTTTTCCTCATTCTCCAGCCCAATTCCTTGAAGCTTCTTCTTCAAAAGCCTTAGCCTCAAAACTAGACTCTCATATCTTTCAGATGGATTTAGAATCACTCCAAACGCACGAGTATTCTGGGAGAACTCCTCATCCCAATTTAATGCTACTTCCTGTCCTTTTTGTCCGATAACATCTCCCCTCTTGGAAACTTTTGACCAACGCATGGTCTTGCTACCAACGCATAGTCTCTTACCAATACACTCTTTTTTATGTCCTTTGAAGAGATTTTGAGTTCTCATCTGAAGTCCTTGGCCCTATTTATAGGAGTCCAAGATTGCTCTAAGGCCGACACCTCTTACTTGGCCGCATGTCCAAGTGTCTCTTCCTTACATTATTACCGCAATCTTGCATCAGCGCAACCCAAGGTGTCTTGCTCCCCTTTTACCAACGCATAGCCCTCAACTTTGCATGTCTTCTTATGCATCCACCTCATTTGCTTAAGGCTTAAGATTTCTTCCTAACAAGCCACATGTCCCGATGACGACCTTGCATGAGTTTATCCAACCTCATATGCGTTAACCACAAATGCACCCATCCAATTGCCGCAACCTACCTATGTTCGGACATCATCAACCGGCGCATGCATCCATTCACTCTTACCAAGTGCATCTAATCGAGGCAACTTAGTCACAAATGCTAGATGCTCGCAAGCTCATCTTTGGCCGCATATCCTTCTCCTTCGCATGGCTTACCTTTGCTCTATGCGCTCAACTAGGATAATGTCCAACACTCTTTCAACACATACTACTAGCTTGTCCTATGAGACCATAAGCCTTCGGATGTTCAACGCATAGCACATCACCAATGCATAGTGTAGCACTGCCGCATCCATCGCATCCATCACTGCTTACCATCGCATAGCACTGCCGCGTCCAATGCCGCATGCCATCCATCGCAGAATGCTTTGTACCGCATAACCGTACGCCCTCGCATCACCGCATGCCCTTGCACCGCATCAACACATACAACCATTGCTTTTCCTTTGGCTGAATACACGCATACCATAGGCCGCATCACCGCATGCTCTTGGCCACACACTCTCGCGTAGCAAAGCTGCCGCATGCCCCTAACGCATAGCACCGCCCCATTTCATCAACGCATAGCACTATCGCATGTCATCAACGCATAGCACCGCCGCATAGCATCACTGCACGCCATCCATCACCGCATGCTACCAACGCAACCATCGCATCCATCGCACCACATGCGCACGTAGTACTGCCGCAACCATCGCGTCCAACATCCAGCACCCTTGGATGCGTAACTTGAGGCTACCGCATGCGTTTTCTAACCTCTTCAAGATCTTGGCTGCTGCATGCACTACTAATCTCCCAAATAACATCTCAAAGTCTAATGGAAAACACATGGCACACACTAACACATTGTCAAATACTTAGTCATATTTCTCCTTGGCTTCTAATGCATGGTTACTCTTAGCAATGTCTTTTGCCAATACTTCGGCCAATCATGCATCCAACCTTACAAATGCATGGTTGCCTTTTCAACTTATGCGTTAATGTCTTCTAATACTTCACGCATGGGTCCTTTTGACCTTACACTTAACCAAATTCCCTCAATTAAAGGTTAACTCAAAACTTACTCAAGGAAAATCTATTCAACACTTAGATATTTTCTTAACTACCTGCTTAAGTAGGTGGAAATCCGGGTTTCACATTTATTTCCCCCTTAAGAAAATTTTGTCCTCAAAATTTACTCGAACTAACTCTGGTTTAAGGTTTCACCACAACCACTGTTGTAACCTCCTATAACCTTGTCTATTACCACGTTTCCACTGCGCTACTCTGATATCAACCTTCTTAGTTTGTCCAACGATACCTCACCTAGCCATCTCTAAGCTAGTTGTTGAACCAACTATCTACAAAATAATCATTTTTATCTCAAATACTAAATGAGAATAACTTAATTTCATACTTACCTTCCTCGGTAGATCTTCAAGTAGCGTCGTGAGTTCCAGCTCTGGTTGCCTGCTAGGTCATGCCACTTCTGTTATTCCTCTTAGTCTACTTGACTAATTTCTTAGGTTTCTTTTTAAACCTTTACTCTACCACACTTCCCTCTGGTTTTACTAAATTCAACCCTCAAGTTTCCAAGAACATATACTTTGATACTAAACTAGTATCAACTAACCTTTCAACTTTCCCAGAAACTTATGCTTCGATACTAAGCTGGTATTGTGAATCCCGGATCTCCATTTTCCTACTTAAGTAAGTAATTAAGGGGTTAATTAGGAGAAAGTTAAATCCTATGTAATGTAAATAATCTAATAATTTTACAATTGTCATAATAACTGTAATAATTGTCACCTTCTGTGGATAAAAAATTAGTAAAAGTGAATGTAAACTATAATGGTTAGGTATTATAGTTACGATAACCATATTTGATCTTGAAGTACGAGTAGAGAGGACCCTAAAAGGATAAAAAGAAGAGAAAACCTTAAAGACTTAAATCCTGAATAGTGAAGAAAGGATTGAAGAACTGAGGAAAATATAGAAAATTATTTGGGAAAATTCGTGTGGAAGTTGCACGAAGATAAACCATATTCACAGTAGCTAACGAGATTGGAGAGAAAGTTGGAGAGAAAATGGAGAGAACAAGATTGGAGAGAAAGTTGGAGAGAAAATGGAGAGAACGAGATTGGAGAGAAAATGGGAGAGGAAATGAGAGAGAGCGAGATTGGAAAGAATGAGATTGGAGAGAGCAGTTTGGGCAAGAAAGTTGGAGAGAGCGAGAGTGGAGAGAGCAAGATTGTGAGCGAGAGAGTGGAGAAAGCGAGAGTTTGAGCGAGAAAGTTAGAGAGAGCGAGAATGGAGAGAGCGAGACCAGCGAGAAAGTTGAATGCCTCATCGAACGTCACGCCCACGTGATCGAAGGAAACCGCCTGTGCATTGAACGGCCGGGCATTTATGCGTTGAACTTAGCCACGATCTTATAGATTATGCATTGAAAACCCTAAATTGAATAAAAAAAGCTTGAAGACGTAAGGGCAAACGTCAATTAAAATTTAGGTGTCCGATTAAGAGAAATTCTTAAACCCTAAGAAATTGTGTTGGACGCGTTTGGGAAGAACACATTGAACCAAGGTGAAGTTAACTTACGTTGATAAAGGGAGGATTAAACATTTGGCCATGCAGCAGAGTAGATGGTGTCAACACCATAGGAGGTTTGGACGCCTATAAATAGAGCCTTTGGGATTTCATTTTCAAATCACAAATCATAAAATTCGTAAAAAGAGGGGGAGAGTAGAGTGCATTGGATAGTGAGGGTGGAGGAGAATGCATCAAATTGAGACGAGGAGATCTCCCAATATACTCGAGCGTTTGATGTAACTCCAAAGCCATCTGAAAGATAAGAGAGTCTAGTTTTCATGGTAAGGCTTCCGAAGAAGAAGCTCTAAGGAATTGGGCTGGAGAATGAGAAAAATACAGAGGGGCCAAGCTATCGGGTAAGCTGGGCCAATCTTGATGTTTGGATGATTCCGGCTAAACCATGAAGATTTATGAGCTAAGATTTTATGGTACGCTTCTTGCAACATTTTAGAATAGTTTTGTAGAAGTAAGTATCTCAAAATAAGGTTTAGAACTATGAGTAATCTAAGATGTAAGTTGGATCTGGATTCTAGGGGTAAAAAGGGAGCCTGAGGTAGAAAAGGGAACTATTAGAAAGGCTCCTAAGTAATTAAGGTGAGTGTTATAGCTTTGATCATTAACACATAGTGTGAGTGTTATAGCTTTGATAATTAACACATAGTGTGAATGTTATANTAATTAACACATAGTGTGAATGTTATAACTTTGATAATTAACACATAGGTTGAGTGTTATAGCTTTGATAATTAACACATAGTGTGAATGTTATAGCGTTATAGTTTCGATATATCATGAGTGTTATGTTGCTTTGATAAATAAAGAATATTGTGTGTTTATACAGTGTTGATAGTAAATGCATATTATGAGTATTCACTTAGCTTTATACTCTGATATTGGAATATATGCGTCTATAGATGCATATTACATGCTTTGGTAATATGATGTTGCCATGATATTGTTTGTGTGTAACTATGGAAACTGCGATTATGCCCGAGATGTGGTTAGCATGTTTAACAGAAGGTGCTTGGTGGGAAAAATTGGTCGGCTTCGGTCGGCGGAAAATAATGGTCGGCCTCAGTCGGCAGGAAATAATAGTTGGTGACGACCGATGGGAAATATGGTCGAGTACCTAAGCATGACTAGCGGGATAAATAAAACGGCCGATGTGCACATTGGCGGGAATTGGGATCATAGGAAGGTTTCCATAGATGATTGTATTGATTGATGATATGATATGCATGCTATGTGTAGCTTTTGGGATAAAGATTACTGGTTCCATGATTATATCTTTAAATGTGCATGAGTTATAATGCGAGTGTTAGCATGTGATTGATTTCCCAAAAATAATGATTTTCAAAGTGAATTTCATCTTAAAAGAACCACTCACTAGGCTGAGTAGCTCACACTCTTCAAAATGTTTTTTAACCCCCCGCCCCCCCCCCAGGTAGCAGAAGATGAGGAGTTCCAGGGTGCTGCTAAGGTCAAGGTCTGCCACATGCCCTAATTACACTTCCGGAGAGTTTTTACGGTTGTCGTTGTAAACTTTGTTGTTAAGTCCTTAAGTAGGCCCATTTTATACAACAATGTAACGTTTATACAACTCCAAGACTTAACAACAAAGTTTACAAGAACAACTGTAAAACCCTCCAAAAGTGTAACTGTGGCATGTGGCAGACTTTGACCTTAGCAGCACCCTGGAACTCCTCACCTTTCGCTACTTGGGAAGAAAAACATTTGAAAAACAGGATGAGCTTGCTAGCCCAGTGAGTGACAAGAAAACTGATTCTTATGAAATAGTAGTACCCCATGCTTGGGTACTTCTGCTCAGAAACCTTCTCAACTGTATCCTTCAGTATCGAGCTACTCGGATACCTTCTCAATCGTCCTTCATTATCGAGTTTCAAGTAAAACTAGTCATACAATGACTTTCTTTAATAAAACATAGAAAACATGTCTTTATCTGAAAGATCTTTCTTTAGAACATGGTTTCTTAAAACATTGTAAATATTTAGTCAAATATTTTAGTCACTCACCTTGATCGTTTAGGAACCTTTCTCTCTAGAAGTTCCTTGGTCCCTTCGGGCTCCCTTTTGAACCCTATGATCCAGATTCAATTTAAAGCTTAGATTACTCATAGTTATAAGCTTTATCTCGAGATACTTCCTTCTATCAATATGTTCTAAAATGTCTCAAGAAGCTTACCTCAAAATATTAGCTCATAAGTCTTCGTGGTTTTACTGGAAACATCAAAACATCAAGATTGGCCCAACTTACCCGACAGCTCGACCCCTTTGTCTTGTCCTCATTCTCCAGCCCGATTCCTTGGATATTCTTCTCTGACAGCCCTAACCCAACACCTAGGCTCTCATAGCTTTCATATGGCATTGAAATCACTCCAAACGCACGAGTATTCTGGGAGAAATCCTCGTCCCAAGTTGATGCTACTTCCTATCCTTTCTGTCCGACAGCATCTCCCCTCTTGGAACCTTTTGACCAACGCATGGTCTTGCTACCAATGCATAGTCTCTTACCAATACACTCTTTTTTATGTCCTTTGAAGAGATTTTGAGTTCTCTTCTGAAGTCCTTGGCCTTATTTATAGGCATCATAGATTGCTCTAAGGCCGACACCTTCTACTTGGCCGCATGTTCAAGTGTCTCTTCCTTACACTATTACCGCAATCTTGCATCAGCGCAACCCAAGGTGTCTTGCTTCCCTTTTATCAATGCATAGCCTTCAACTTTGCATTTCTTCTTATGCATCCACCTCATTTGCTTAAGGCTTAAGATTTCTTCCTAACAAGCCACATGTCCAGATGATGACCTTCCATGCGTTTATCCAACCTCATATGCATTAACCACAAATGCGCCCATCCAATTGCCGCAACCTACCTATGTTTGGACATCATCAACCGGCGCATGCGTCAATTCACTCTTACCTTTTGCATCTAATCGATGCAACTTAGTCACAAATGCTAGATGCTCGCAAGCTTATCTTTGGCTGCATATCCTTCTCATTCGCATGGCTTACCTTTGCTCTATGCGCTAAACTAGGATAATGTCCAACACTCTTTCAACGCATACTACTAGCTTGTCCTATGTGCCCACAAGCCTTCAGATGTCCAACGCATAGCACATGTTCAATGCATAGCACATCATCAACGCATAGCACATCACCAACACATAGTGTAGCACTACCGCATCCATCATGTCCATCACATCCATCGCTGCTTACCATCACATAGCACTGCCGTGTCCAATGCCGCATGCCTCCCTCGCTACATGCCATCCATCGTTGCATGCCCTCGGCCACACACTCTCGCATAGCAAAGCCGCCGCATACCCCCAATGCATAGCACCACCCCATGTCATCAACGCATAGTACTACAGCATGTCATCAACGCATAGCACCGCCGCATAGCATCACTGCATACCATCCATCGTCGCATGCTACCAACGTAACCATCACATCCATTGCACCGCATGCGCACGTAGTACTACCGTAACCATCGCATCCATCGTGTCCAACATCCAGTGCCCTTGGCTACGTAACTTGAGGCTGCCGCATGCATTTTCTAAACTCTTCAAGACCTTGGCTGCTGCATGCACTACTAATCTACCAAATAACCTCTCAAAGTCTGATGGCCAACGCATGGCTCACACTAACGCATTGTCAAATACTTATTCATATTTCTCCTCGGCTTCTAACGCATGGTTACTCTTGGCAATGCCTCTTGCCAATACTGCAGCCAATCATGCGTCCAACCTTACAAACACATGGTTGCCTTTTCAACTTATGCGTTAATTGATAACGGCCAAAAATGCACGTTATCATAGTACTAAGTTCTTCAACAATGTTGGATTGCGTTGATAGAATATGTTAATTTGTGTCCATTAAGCATAAACTCTACAATATTGCAGTCGCATGCGTCCAATGCATTAGGGCAGTTGATCTCTATACTTTTTGTGCAGAATAATGCGTTAACGCAATACAAAGAATGCGATCATAGGAATACATCGGTCGAGCGCAACTTCACCGCAAGACTTTGCGTTGATTGTGCCCGCAAACATCCACCCAAGAAGAATCACCGCAACATTGTGGGCGCATCTGGACAAAAGGATAATTAAGATCGATGGGACATAAAGCTGACAGTAGTTGAATCCAAATTAAGTTGACAGCCGATAACGGTCACAAAGTACATCCAGCCTTATCAGTGGACACTATCCAGTGCATTAGTCAGGAATTAAAGCTGTCCCATCTGTACAACCAGGAGAGAGAAGCCACCTTTCACCTTGGATGCCCTATAAATACCAAGTGCATTCTTCAGAGAAGGAGTTAAGAAGTCGATTACTTCATCACTTTACAAGTTTACACCTCTGTTCATAGTTTTCTTTTCCATTTTCATGGTAGAGCTAGAGAAGAGTGGTGACGCCGAAGATCGTCCAAGGCGGCTCGATAGAGAACTTTGGGTCGTAAGAGCAGAGAGCGGGTTGACTCTCGCGAAAGCGAGAATACCTTTAGAGCACAAGTAGAACAGTGTAACACCTGGTGGCAAGAAATTGCTCCAGGCTCTTTACTATACTTGCATTGTTATTCTGTACTTCATCTTTTATCTATTCAATGGAAGTTATATTTCTACATCTGCTCACTCTCTTAATACGCATGAGTAGCTAAACTAGTTTAATGGGTTGAGAGGAACTAAGCTAACATGATCTAGGAAGTTCATTGCTTGCGATTGTCTTGTTTTATGCTGTGCGCAACATCCCTTTAGAATTGCTCGAGAGAGAATCTAAAGAAAGAACCTAATGTCTCGAGAGAGCTAGGTTAGAGTTTGACTTGAAAGAGTAAGATTAGCCCTACATAAACAAGAAATAGGGACTTAGAGATAAGCTCTGTTTGTGAACTTGCATCGCATGCATCCTAGGAATAGGAATGATATTATGCGGTCAAATATTTGTGTGAATGTCATGTTGTCATTGCATAAATAGAAATAGAGGTTTATGTGTAAACCCTGTAGACTTATCGCATATTTATTGCATGCATTCTAGCCTTAGAAGCCGTGGCATTCACGCCGAGAGGTGGTCTACTATTGTATGCATGTTGCATGATCGCGAGGCATGAACGCAACCTAGGGAGTGTTAGCCGAAACCCTTCTCAACATGTTCATCGCATACCCATCGTATTTCCTGTTACCAACTCTTTTTGAACTTTGTCGTATTCATTATTATTTTCATTAACAGAACAACAAACCAACCATCTTATTTATTTTACCGGTTACCGCAAGTTTTCATAAAAATATCTAACGCAACTATTTTCACATGTCCTTGTGTTCGACCCTGGACTTACCAGGAAACTCAGAGGAATTTACACTTGAATTCTGCTGGGGAAACTTGAGTGCACAACGTAATTCCATCAACGCATATCATCCAAATTTTCCGCACTTAATAAAATAACGCATCAAGTTTTTGGCGTCGTTGTCGGGGACTTCGGCAAAATAATTGTTAACGATAATTTTTGTGATTTCTTTGCAGAACTCTCAATCTCTGGCAAACTACGACCTGGAGATTGAGAGAACATTTTGAAGGAGACTAAGGAACCGCCAACAACAACCACAATCCGATAAAGAAGAGATGGCAGAGCAACCTAGGAATGAAGCACCAAACAACAACAATGTCATTGCAAATCCAATTCTATTGGCCAACGATCGCAATAGGCTCATTAGGGAGTATACATCGCCAAACCTCTATGATTTCTCTCTGGGAATCACGAGGCCTGCCTTAGATGGAGGTAGATTTGAAATGAAACCGATGATGCTGCAGATGATCCAAGCTGCAGGTCAATTCGGAGGAAGGCGTGGCGAGGATCCGCACACCCACCTCTGAAGTTTTATTGAAATCTGCAATACATTTGTGTTCCCGAATATCTCTGCTGAGGAGGTTTGACTAACGCTGTTTCCATTTTCTCTATGTGATCAGGCTAGGAAATGGGCTTATTTGCTCGAACCAGGAGAGATCACTTCTTGGGAGCAAGTGGTGGAGAAGTTTATGAAGAAGTATTTCCCACCTACAGAGAACGCCAGACGAAGAAAGCTTATTATTAATTTTGTACAAGACATGGACGAATCGCTCAGCGATGCCTGGGCGAGGTTTAAAAGGTTGGTCTGAGATTGTCCGCATAATGGGCTGCCAGACTGTCTTCAAATGGAAATTTTCTACCACGGTTTGAATCTTGCTTCACAGACTGCTGCCAATGCGGTAGCAGCTAGTGGTCTGCTTGACAAGACTTATGATGAGGCGAAGAATATCCTGGATCGCATTCTCAAAGGAATCATGAAGGACTAGAGGGAGAGCGACCAGAGATTAAGACTCAAAGATTCTGATGCAATAACGGTGCTATTGTTTCATTGCAAAAACCAAAATGAACGCATGATGAATTTGATTCAAGAAATGGAGATCAGCAGCCCACCAACACCGCAAGGTGGGCAAATCAATGCAATAAGTCAAACACCACAAGGTATGTGACTTGCCTGGTGATGAGCATGCAATGGAAGATTGTCCACAAAACCCACAGTCTGTATATTTTGTAAAGAACAACCCTTTTTCCAACACTTACAACCCCAGGTGGAAAAACCACCCAAACTTTTCTTGGAAGAATCCACAACAAAACTTCCAATCTGTGGCACAAAAAGAAGGGCCACCAGGGTTCTTTCAATGCAGCAACGGTCAACAGAGAAACCAAACAAGTAGCTCACAACAACCACCGCAATCTTCTTCCCTAGAAGGCCTATTGAAGCAATATATAGAGAAAAACGAGACGGTGGTTCAAAGTTAGGCTACGTCCATCCACAACCTTGAATTTTAAATGGGCTAGATTACAAATGAGCTCAAAAGTATATCGTAAGGGGCACTGCCAAGTTCAACCGAGCTTCCATGCAACCCAGGGGGTTCAGGTAAGGAGCAATATCAGGTTGTGACATTACATAGTGGAAGGACTGTGGAGGGAGAAAAGAAGCAGAACAGATCAACCTCCATCGCAGCTGAACTTGCGATTGCAACAATGCAAGAAGAAGAAAAAGAAAATGAAGCAGTAGAACCTGAGGTTGCGTCAACCTCAAAGTCAAATGAAACAGGAACTGTTAAAGTCCAGTTACCACCTTTCCCTCAGAGGCTAAAGAAGAAGAAAAATGAAGAGGTACAATAGCAACGCTTCCTATCTATGTTAAAGTAATTACATGTTAACATTCCTTTAAGTGAAGTGATTGAGGAAATGCCTACCTATGCCAAGTTTCTGAACGACATGGTAACCAAGAAAAAAGGCGCTGGAAAATTTGCCACGATGGCATTAATGCAAAGTTCCAAATCTATTATCCCACCGAAGATGAGCGATCTTGGGAGCTTCACTATTCCTTGCTCCATAGGAGGACTCTATATTGGGCAAGTCCTGTGTGACTTAGGGGCCAGAATAAATTTGATGCCGCTGTCAATCTTTTGACAACTAAATGTTGGGCAACTTGTGCTCACATCTGTGACTCTCCAGCTGGCCAACAGATCTCTGGTTCATCCAAAGGGTAAGGTGAAGGACATGCTGATCACGATTGATAAATTTATTTTGCTAGCTGACTTCATCATCCTTGATTATGAGGCCGATAAAGATGTGCCCATCATTTTGGGGTGACCTTTCCTATCAATAGGTCGTGCTTAAATTGATGTGCACAAGGGCGAGATCACTTTGAGCATAAATGGACAGAAGCTCAAATTTAATATAATTCGTGCCATGAAATTTCCTGATGAGGAAGACCTATAAGATTCGGAAGATGACTTGAATTTGATTGAAGAAGAAAAGTCTGGTGAAGAGTATAAAGAAAAGGATGTCGATGCATCCGTAGTTTCCTGTAATGTGATCGTAGCAAAAACAAACAAAGAAGAAGGATCGATCACAGTGCAAGAAAAAGAGCCGAAGGAAGAAAGAAAAATAACGCCAACTTCTCTCGTGGAGCCACCAACCCTTGAACTAAAAACCCTACCAACACACCTGAAGTACGCATTTCTGGGGTAGAATGAGAAGCTGCCAGTGATAATTTTCTCCACACTTAACGCAGATCAAGAGAATGC
The DNA here is from genome assembly GCF_009727055.1 of Benincasa hispida. Classification (NCBI taxonomy): domain Eukaryota; kingdom Viridiplantae; phylum Streptophyta; class Magnoliopsida; order Cucurbitales; family Cucurbitaceae; genus Benincasa; species Benincasa hispida. The sequence continues at coordinate 27,284,934 of NC_052358.1, forward strand.
GTTGATGAGCATTCTCAAAAAGCATGTGCGAGTAATCAGCTAGATGCTTGCTGATATCAGAGGAATTAGCCCTGCGTACTACATGCACAACATTCGTCTTGAGGACGACCACAAAGCAACCATTGAGAATCAACGCAGACTTAACCCTACGATGAAAGAGGTCGTCTGTAACGGGTGATTTATATGTATGATATTCAATGCTCATAATGATGCGATACTACTACTATTTATGTGTTAATTAGAGATGCTCAAGTAGTATGCCCTACATTGTCACAAATTTCCTTATGATGGAACCAAGTGTAATTCCACCGCAAGTTTCTCGGTGTGATCCGAGGTGGAACACGGGGAAGTGGTACCGGTTATTGCGGTATGTTCATGGTACATGCGACCTAGTTCTTCAATCAAGAAAGTGTGTACAATATGTATTACAGTAAAATAAAGGAAAGCGGTAAAAATGCAATAAAACATAAAAATACAATAAACCTAAGCTAGATGTTACAAGATAAAGGCTTTAAGTGCAAGATACTAGGATTAAGGCTGGCTGTGAAGATTGTGCAAAGACATGGGATGCGACGACAAGTCTTGTGAACAGATTAGAAAGAGAAAGATAAGTATTACAAACAATGCAAGTTCTTAATTGATTTGAAGGTATAAATACTATTCCACTCTTCTCTTGGCATACACCTTTCAGTGATCGGCCGCGTTTCCCACATATTTGTGGTGAAACAGAGTTTAATGTAATGAACGCAAGGTTGCTTCCATGTCTAGAAGTACTATGCACTTTAGTTAACGTACTCTTCTGACCTTCTCTTAATAGATCAGAATGACATCTTTACTTCCGCTCTCACAGGTGAAGATATCGTCCATCATGCTTTAGCTAAATGTATTTTATAACTTTAATACATATTATGTTCTTGGTGATTCATATTGCTCATCAAGGGATTAAGAAAACATCATGAAGAAAGTGACTAATGGGTGAACGAAAATAGACAGAGAATGGTAAACGAAATCTATTCAATATTTCTACTAAGTGTTTGATACATGATGTGTGAATGAAGAGATAAAGAAAATATGGAATACAATGAAAGAGAGATAGAACAGATACAATCCAGTGCCAATGTCTTGGCTCAGATTCGATGGACATCTGCTTGCCGGATAGGATGGTTTCAATGGCAGGAAGAGCTTCCTTTTCAAGCTTGCTCCACCGGTAGCAGGGGTCTCTGCATAGAGTTTCGATCGGGTATACAGCTGGTCGGATCTGAGATTTACCTCTCGGCTTTATCTCTTTCTCTTCCCGGATTTCTTCTTTTCGGTACTTCAGATCAACCTTTTCTCTCTAAAATCTTACAGCATTTAGCCCAGTATCAAATAGCATATTTTTCTCTGAAATTGCTCGGGTAGTTATAGGAGCAGATCCTTTGACTCCGGCCTTGTGGTCCCCATATTTGTTATGGAAATTCCAAAAGATGAAGGGATATTATTCCTTCTGTTATGCAATCGGACCGTCAAATCTGCACAACGGTTAGTTGTACACGTGTCTCAATCCTTCGCCTTTTCATTGCTTAGCTGCATCTTTCGATCATAGGTTCGCATGTGGTGTTTGTTTTTATTACTACATGCGGTCGAAGCATAGCTCTGGACCAACTATCGCATTACGCCATTACTTCGGTAATTGTCTCTTCAAGGTTGATCGACGGGCGCAATGTGATAGAGATGCGTTGATTAGTTTCTCATGAGCCTTGAGCGCAAATGATGACTTGGTCTCCTGCAAAAACATTAGTAAAGTTTGGCTTGTCCTCCATCTTTTTTGTTGAGTGGGTGTAATTGCAAACATTTATAATTATTGTCATACTAGGTTAATTTTCATACAATTGTTGTATAATTACAAACTTTTGGCCGCATTATCTAGATAAGGTGGCATAAATAACTTGTATTTCTACAAGTTATCATCGTAAAAAAGGAGATTATCAAGTGGCTAGATGCGGGCATTATCTATCCCATTGTAGATAGCACGTGGGTTAGCCCCGTGCAATTTGTGCCGAAGAAGGGCGGAATGACGGTAGTCCCCAATGAGAACAATGAATTAATATCACAAAGAACTATCACTGGATGGCACATATGTATGGACTACCATAAATTGAATGCGGCCACAAAGAAGGATCACTTCCCTTTGCGTTCTATCGATCAAATGCTTGATAGATTGGCAGGGAATGATTTTTACTATTTCTTGGATGATACGTCGGGTACAACCAGATCATGATAGCTCCTGAAGACCAAGACATGACCACATTCACCTGCCCATATGGGACATTCGCTTTCTGTTGCATGCCGTTCGGCCTCTACAATGCGCCATACACGTTCTAGAGGTGCATGATGGCAATCTTTTCAGATTATCTCGAGGACTCAGTAGAAATATTTATGGATGACATCTCCATTTATGGGAACACTTATGAAGTCTGCCTGGTCAATTTGGTGAAAATTCTGAAAAGATGTGAAGAGACGAACCTGGTGCTTAACTGGGAAAAATGTCATTTCATGGTGACAAAAGGTATAGTGTTGGGGCACAAGGTCTCTCGAGAGGGATTGGAGGTGATAACTTGTAGAAATACAAGTTATTTATACTGCTTTATTTAGATATTGTGGTTAAACGAGAGGAAAGTTGCGTCAATTATATGGAAATCGACTAAGAAATACAATAATTATAAATTTTCGTCAATACACCCACTAACACCATTGCGATGTAGAAAATAATATTTCAAGTATGTTTTGTAGGAAATCCAGTCACTGTATGCGCTCATGGCTCAAGAGAGAAAGATTAACGCATCTATGTCGCATTGTGCCCATCATTCAAGAATGAATAGACGATCAACGCAATGACGGCACATGCGACAATCGATCCAGAGCTGAACTTCAACTGCATGCGGTAATAAAAACAACACCACATGCAGGTACACGATCGAAGATGCAAATGAGCAGCGTAATCACGGAGGATTTTGACACGTGTACAACTAACCGTTGTGCATTTTCGACGGACTAATTGCATAACAGAAGGAATATTTGTTCCACTATTCTCGGAATTTCCATAACAATACAGTGGGGACCACAAGTCAAAGAGTCAAAGCTTTCATCTATAAATACCCTCAAATAATTCACTGAAAAATATACTTGATACTGGGGATAATTGATACGAGGCTATTGAGAGAGAGGCTGATATGAGCATTGATTGGAGAAGATCTGGGAAGAAAAAAGACAAGGTCAAGAGGTAAGTCTCAGGGCGAATCATTCCAAATCCCCACCGTGAAGCTTTGTACCTAGATCAACTCTATCGGTTGAGCAAGCCTGAGAAGGAAGCTCATCCTTCCATTCACTTCATCTACGACCAGCAAGCAATCTCTCCATCTAGATCGGTGTCAAGACATTGGCACTCTTCTGTATCTATTTCTAACTCTTATTCATTACTTGTATTTCATCTTCTTAGTCTAAATCATTCATAACCATGTATCAGACGCTTGATTTTATAATTAAATGTCATGATCACTTTCATTTCCACATTTCTGTCTATTTTTGTTCCTCCACTAATCGCTTTCTCCATGATTTTTTCCTAATCCCTTTGTAATTAATATGAATTAAACAAGTAACTTAACCTGTGCTAAAGAAATAAAGATGTTTAGCTAAAGCATGCTAGACGACACCTTCACCTGTGAGAGTAGATGTGAAGATGCCATTTTGATTTGTCGAGAGAAGGTTAGAAGAATGCGGTAACTAAAGCGAGAAGTACTTCCAGAGATGGAAGCATCCTTGCGTTCATTACGTTTGTCCCTATTCCACCACAGAGATGTGGGAAACGCGGCCGATCACCGAGAGGTGTATGCCAAGGGAAAGTGGAACCGTACTTATATCTTTAACGCAATTAAGAAACTTGCGCTGTTTATATTAATTATCCTTTCTCTTTCTATTTTGCACATAAGCCTTGCCACCGCATAATACGATCTTTGTATATTCTTCACCTCAGTCTAAACCTCGGTATCTTGTATTATGTAACCTGTATCTTGTATCATCGTAGCTTAGGTTTATTTTATCGCAATTTACTTTATTATCGCATTTTTATCACTTATCTTTACTTTATTGCACAATTTACTTTATCGCATGTACAAACAACACCTTTATTAATTTGAAAAACCCCCGGTCGCATATATCACAAATATAACGCAATTAACCTAAAACAATCCCTGTGTACAACCTTGGATCACACAGAGAAACTTACAGTGAAATTATACTTGGTTTCAATGCAAGTAAACTTGTGACAACGCACAACATACTACAAGAACATTCATTAATAACGTATATCTAGAAATAGTATCGCATATCATTGCATAAAATCTATGTCATCAAGTTTATGGCATGGACTTGTAGCTTAGATCAATTTTTGCGTGACGATGAACCTGGTGCTTAACTGGGAAAAATGTAACTTCATGGTGACAGAGGGTATAGTGTTGGGGCACAAGGCCTCTCGAGAGGGGTTGGAGGTGGAAAAAGCAATGATTACCGCACCTGTCTTAGTTGCACTGGATTGGACACTAACGTTTGAAATCATGTGCAATGCAAGCAGGTATGCGATGGGAGCTACATTAGCACAAAATAAGAAAAAAAATTTGCGCCCCATCGTATTTCTGAACCCTGCTTATCTTAATTACACCACCACTAAAAAAATCTCATGGCTGTGATTTTTGCGTTGGAAAAATTTCGGGCATACTTGTTGGGAACCAAGTTACTCATTCATACTGATCACTCAGCAATCAAATATTTGATGACAAAGAAGGACGCAAAGTCGAGATTGATCAGATGGGTTCTTCTCCTTCAAGAATTTGATATCGAGATAATTAATCGAAAGGGGACAGAGAATCAAGTTGTGGATCACTTGTCCAGACTGGAAAATCCTGAGGTTGACCACAATGAATCTGAAGTGAGTGCTGTGTTCCTGAACGAGCAACTGTTTCGCATAGAAAAATTGCCATGGTATGCGGACATCGTTAATTACTTGGTCTGTGAACAATTTCCTGAAGATTACACCTACCATCAATGGAAGGAGCTCAAAAATGAATACAAACACTACCATTGGGTTGAGCCGAATTTGTATAAAAGAGGTGCAGACCAAATCATTCAATTATGCATACCGGATGCTGCTCAACAACGTATATTGTCATAGTGCCATGATTCACCTTATGGAGGGCACTTTGGAGGACAACCTACTGTAGCCAAAGTTTTGCAAAGTGGATTCTTTTGGCCTTCATTATTCAAGGATGCTACTGACTACGCAATGAAATGTGATCGGTGTCAACGCACTAGCAACATTTCATGGAAGAATGCAATGCCGATGAATACTATCTTGGAGCTAGAACTATTCGACGTCTGGGGGATTGATTTCATGGGACCATTCCCTCCTTCAAAATGTAAGCACTATATTCTATTAGCCGTTGACTATGTCTCTAAATGGGTAGAGGCAATTGCATGTGCCGCAAGTGATGCGGTAGTAGTCTCCTAGTTCCTGAAGAAAAATATTTTTGCGCATTTTAGCACTCCCGTGCCATTATAAGTGATGAAGGATCACACTTTGTCAACCACAACATAAGGGAGCTGCTGCGCAAGTATAATATCCTCCACAAAGTGGCCACCACATACCATTCGCAAACAAATGGACAAGCTGAAGTGTCCAATCGGGAAATTAAATCGATACTTGAGAAGGTAGTCAAACCTTCACGAAAAGATTGAGCAATGAAGCTTGATGATGCGTTATGGGCATACTAGACCGCATTTAAAACACCTATTGGCATGTCCCTCTATGCGTTGGTATTCGACAAAGCATGTCACTTGCCCTTGGAGCTAGAATATAAAGAATTGTGGGCGGTCAAGAAACTGAATTTCGATTTAAAGGAAGCAGGGGAAGCACGGAAAATTCAATTGGTCGAGCTAGAAGAATGGAGCAACAATGCATATGAAAATGCGAAAATTTATAAGGAGCGCACCAAGCTCTGGCATGATCAACGCATATGCGGTAAGAACCTCCAAGTCGAACAAAAGGTCTTACTTTTCAATTCACGTCTGCGACTCTTCCCGGGAAAGCTAAAGTCTCGTTGGTCCGGATCGTTCATAATTCGAAAAGTACTTCCGCATGGCGCGGTGGAATTATCAAATGATGACGGTACCAACATATTCAAAGTCAATGTGGAGAGAGTAAAGGTATACCATGGAGAAGACTGGCATCGCCAAGTCGACTCCATGGAACTAAGAAACTTTGAATAAAGAAGGGAGTAGGTGGTCCCTGCATTGTCACATGATCGCAATTTCTCAGGGACGCAAGTTCTAGAAAACTTCAAGTCTTTAACTCTTTTCTCCTCTACTCATAATCTCCACTATCTTTCAGCTATCCTTTCATTTTTCAGTTCTATTTCTACAAAAAAAAGTAAAATAAAATAAAATAATTTGCTTTAACGATTTTTCTTTTGTTTAAAATAATTTGATTCACTCTTTGTTTTTCTTACAACAATCGAGGCGCTGGATTGCAACGATGTTACACGAAGAAGCATTCATCTTATTCCACCACCACAACCCACAGAAGAAAGATTGCTGCAAGGATGGATGCGTCAACACAATGCAGGTGACAACACAAAATTTGGAGGTGTACTCTTCCTTATCTTTATTTCAAATTTTGCACTATCACATTGCATTTCTCTTTTCGAAGTTTTATCACCGCATCCTTCTTGATTACCGCAATCATTTAACAAGTAGATAAATTTAGTAGTTTATCGCATTCTGTTTCTTTAACAAGTAAGATTTCAATGATGAAAAATATGCTTCTATTTCTTTCGTATATATTAGAGTCCACTTAATCTTAAGATAGTCACCTCATAAAATATTTCTAGAAGTTAGGGGTTTGCTAGCTTCCTTTCAAACTCTCTTTACAATGTATTCTAGAACATCGCATAATTTATTTAATCTTTTGGCAATGGGGACATTGCCGCATTTTAAATTTGGTAGGTGAGGTATTTATTTTTTAACCTTGCTATTTTCGGTTCTATGAAAAAAAAAACATTTTTGAGAATAACAACTCCACTGTCAACGCAAAGGGAAAACCCATTTTGATAAGAGTTAAGTTGTGAAAGGCACTTACACGTAGTTGGATGTCCGCATGACACACGTGGGGGCAAGCCAAAACGAAAGTAAGTTACCAGGATCAACGCATAAATCAATGACCGCAACTCCAATGCCAAATCGATATGAGTTTAGTCTGAGAAAGAATGCATTGCTCGTAGTTGGATGTCCACATGACACCCGTGGGGGCAAGCCAAAATGAAGGCAAGGCACACGGATCAGCGCAAGGTTAGAAAAAAAAATAGCAATAAAGAAAATTTTTGTGCAAGGATAAATCTTTTGTCACCCCGGTAGAAATTTTTCTTTTTGAAATAAATCATGCGATGTTCCAAGAATTTAGTAAAGTCCTTTTGAAAGTTACACTTGCAGTCCCTAGGTCTTAGAAATATTTTAAGAGTAAACTTGAATAAGACTTAAGAAAATTCTAGTATATAGGATTTGAAAGAAGTATCCTTGAGAAATCTAGGAAAAGAACTTTGCGGCTAACTTGCTAAAGGAATCTTTAGCTTATGCCTGAGAACAAGCATTGTTTAAATTTGGGGGTGTGATAACGAGTAGAAATGCACGTTATCATAGTACTAAGTTCTTAAACAATGTTGGATTGCATTGATAGAATATGTTAAATTGCATCCATTAAGCATAAACTCTATAGTATTGCAGTCGCATGCATCCGATGCATTAGGGCAGTTGATCTCTATACTTTTGTGTAGAATAATGCATTAACGCAATACAAAGAATGTGATCATAGGAATACATCGGTCGAGTGAAACTTCACTGCAAGACTTTACTTTGATCGTGCTCGTAAACATCCACCCAAGAAGAATCACTGTAACATGGTGGGCGCATCCGGACGAAAAGACAATTAAGATCGATGGGACAGAAAGCTGACAATAGTCAGATCCAAATTAAGTTGACAGTCGATAACGGTCACAAAGTACATCCAGCTTTATCGGTGACAACTATCCGACGCATCAGTCAGGAATTAAAGCTGTCTCATCTGTACAACCAAGAGAGAGAAGCCGCCTTTCACCTTGGATGCCCTATAAATACCAAGTGCATTCTTCAGAGAAGGGGTTAGGTAGTCGACTACTTCATCACTTTACAAGTTCACCTCTGTTCATTGTTTTCTTTTCCATTTTCACGGCGGAGCTAGAGAAGAGTGGTGACGCCGGAGATCGTCCAAGGTGGCTCGAGAGAAAAGCTTGGGGCGTAAGAGCAGAGAGTGGGTTGACTCTCACGAAAGCGAGAATATCTTTAGAGCACGAGTAGAACAGTGTAACACCTGGTGGCAAGAAATTGCTCCAGGCTTTTTAATATACTTGCATTGTTATTCTGTATTTCATCTTTTATCTATTCAATGGAAGTTATATTTCTACATCTGCTCACTCTCTTAATACGCATGAGTATCTAAACTAGTTGAATGGGTTGAGAGGAACTAAGCTAACATGATCTAGGAAGTTTATTGTTTGTGATTGTCTTGTTTTATGCTGTGCGAAACATCCCTTTAGAGTTGCTCGAAAGAGAACCTAAAGAAAGAACCTAACGTCTCGAGAGAGCTAGGTTAGAGTCTGACTTGAAAGAGCAAGATTAGGCCTGCATAAACAAGAAATAGGGACTTAGAGATAAGCTCTGTTTGTCAACTTGCATCGCATGCATCCTAGGAATAGGAATGATATTATGTGGTCGCCTATTTGTGTGAATGTCATGTTGTCATTGCATAAATAGAAATAGAGGTTTATGTGTAAACCCTGTAGACTTATCGCATATTTATCGCATGCGTTCTAGCCTTAAAAGTCGTGGCATTCACGCCGAGAGGTGGTTTACTATTGTATGCATGTTGCATGATCGCAAGGCATGAACGCAACCTAGGGAGTGTTAGTCGAAACCCTTCTCAACCCGTTCATCGCATACCCATCGTATTTCTCGTTACCAACTCTTTTTGAACTTTGTCGTATTCATTGTTCGACCCTGGACTTACCAGGAAACTCAGAGGAATATACACTTGAATTCCGCTGGGGAAACTTGAGTGCACAACGTAATTCCATCAACGCATATCATCCACATTTTCCACACTTAATAAAATAACGCATCGTTAATGTCTCCTAATACTTCACGCATGGGTCCTTTTGACAATACACTTAGCCAAATTCCCTCAATTAAAGGTTAACTCAAAACTTACTGAAGAAAAATATATTCAACACTTAGAAATTTTCTTAACTACCTGCTTAAGTAGGAAAAATGGAAATCCGAGTTCTACAGCTTATTCCTAAGTCTCCATTCTTGCTTATACAAATTTAATCTAGCTCTCTCGAGCATCGATTCTAACCTAGCTCTCTCAAGTCTTAGGTTCTTTCTTTAGAATTCTCTCGGGTAGCTCTAAAGAAGTGATGGATGCATACATAAAACAAGGTAACCACATAAACTTCGCTGACGCAATGTTATTCCTATCTCTAGTGAATAATAGCTTACATTGCTTGATGTGTCCAACCACTTACCTTCCATTGCTACAGCTTCACACTAAACAAATAAGGTTTTCTCACACTCACGCAACGCACACCTCTCAGCTGTTTGCTACATGCTTCATATCTCTAATCCACATGACTAAGTATGCGATACTCTAGCAATCTCACTAAGTGATGCAATGAAAGTTAAGGATGCTAAGTAAAGAAAGATGGAGATGGGATCGAAGGAAACACAGAAATGCATTGAACACATAATGTATTAATTCCTCAATCCCAAAATGTAATACAATACAATATAAGAAAAGAAGAGGAAATGAAAGGACCAGCTGGAAGCAATGTCTTGCTTCCAGCAGATGTGTGTCAAGGCTGCCGGTGGTGCCATGGAAGGGCGGTGGAGCTGATTCTCTCGAGATCTAACTCTAGTGCAAGCTCCGATAGTCACTTGGAATGGAGGAAGGAGATGAAGAACTCTCAAGCTTTCTTTCTCATGCATTTGTCTGGATCACAAGGATCCACCCGAAGGCTGAAACTTTGATGGTTTGAACTTCTGCTCATCAGCTTCTATATATAGAGCTTGGATCGCCTACAACATTAATGGACCGCTCTGATTCTGACATTCGCGGCGCGTTAGTCCTTTTTGAATTTTTGCTGTTAATGACATTGTAGGTGAAATGTCAACATCATCTTTTGATTTTCTTGAGATATGCGTCGATGCGTTCATTCCACCAAGCTTCTATATATAGAGCTTGGATCGCCGACAACATTAATGGACTGCTCTGATTCTGACATTCGCGACGCGTTAGTCCTTTCTGAATCTTCGCTGCTAACGGCATGGTAGGTGAAATGTCAACATCATCTTTTGATTTTCCCAAGAAATGCGTCGATGCGTTCATTCCACCAACCTTGCATTGATCCCTTTATTATACATTATCGTGTAGCTGCAATCGTGCAGTGACCGCATTCGCTTAATACCGCAACTTCAACACGATGACCGCAATCGCCTGACGATCACAACTTCTAGTTTGGACGCATGCGCCTGATCACCGCAACACCCATGCATTGATCGTATGCGTTTGCCTTTAAGATGGAGAGTTTCTCTACATGAGGTCATCTATGCGGCAGCCTGACTTCCGCATTTTCATCCACTTCATGCGTTAGCTACAAAATAGACAATTGAATGTATAATAACGCATAATAATGGGTGAGATTTCATGTGCACCCTTATGGAACCCTGGAAGTGTCCTCCCTTCAGAATGTGTTTGTTCGGATTGAAAATCGATGTCGTTAATTCGACTCTAAACTAAAACAAAAATATTTAAAAATCACCAAAACCTACTTCTTATACTAACAAGTAGCATAAGTGGTAATTACAGGTCAAATCATATAGAGGCTAAGAATTAAATCTCTCATAAGTTAAATTCGTCTATGAAAAGAAGTAAAAATGGGGGTTTTGGTTTTTGGATAAAATGAAAACATACAAGAAATTAAATTGCAATGGAAAAATGTAAACTAGGATTGGTCTATCTAGTTTCTAGAGAAATTTAATGTAATTTCTATCATTGACTTCTACAACTTAAACATGCAATTGATTTATGCATGCACAACAACTCGCTCGAGGTTATCTAACTAGCCTCTACAAAAGCGGATGACTAGCAAAAGTGTTTAATTTTCTTGCTTGCTCTTTTGCTTAGTTTGTTATGATGAAGTAGTTGATGACACACCCTTTATGTGATTAGGTTTACATGAAACTATGTTTAAAGAGCATGATCATATTTTTAGCCCGTTTTAAAAATTTTCTTATCTCCTATGCATTTTTAAGTCCCTTGTCCAATGAAATTAAGACTTGCATGCTTAGAGTCGTATTATGGGGCTTATATTTTCATTGTTAGCTGTAAAGGCCTAGGTGATGCGTGTTAAGTGACTGAAGGCTCAACCTAGTAATGCATGCCTAATTTTTTGCCAAACTATTGTTTTGTATTGTAAAAACCAAATGTAGAGTATGTAAAAAGCAGTTTGTAAAGGCAAAGTGTTATACAGTAAAAGCATGTTGTATGTTATTTTTGAAGTGGATTACTCCTCTTTCTTATGTTATGATTAACCTGGGGTGGCTATGACACCCGTAGTTTTCCTCTAAGCTAAAGTACCCCGAGGAATGAGTACGCTTTGGCACCTTGTTAGGAGACATTGCTCGTAGTTTGATGACTCGCATGACACCCATGTGGGCAAGCCAAAACGAAGGTAATTGATGCTTGATTTTATGATGGATTATGGATGATATGCGATGGTGAAATTGTGTTGAGCACTCAAGTTTCCTCAGCAAAATCGAAGTGTAAACTCCACTGAGTTTCCTGGTAAGTCCAGGGTCGAACTCAGGGACTTGTGAAAACAGGTTGCGTTGGTAATTTTTAGGAAAACTTTGCGGTAACCAAATAAATAATTTGTTGTTGAGGTTGTTGTTTGCTATGATGAAAAAATAAAAAATGCGGTAGAGTTTGAAAATAGTTGAATAAATGGGAAATGTGATGAGTATGCGGTGAACGGGTTGAGAAGGGTTTCGGCTAACATTTCCTAGGATGCGTTCATGCTTTACAATCATGCAACGTGCATACAATAGTAAACTATCTCTCCATGAGAATGCTACGGCTTCTAATGGTAGAACACATGCGATATATGCGATAAGTCTATAGGACCTACACATAAGCCTCTATTCTTATTTATGAGATGACAGAATAACACACACACACAAATAAGGCGACCACATAATATCATTCCTATCTTTACGATGCATGCGGTGTAGGTTGCCAGACAGAGCTTATCTCTAAGTCCCTATCTCTTGTTTATGCAGTTCTAATCTTACTCTCTCGAGTCTAGATTCTTACCTAGCTCTCTCGAGTCTTAGGTTATTTCTTTAGACTCGTGTTCAAAATAATCGCAAGCAATGAACTCCCTAGGTCATGTTAGCTTAGTTCTTCTCAACCCATTCGACTAGTTTAGCTACTCATGCATACTAGGAGAGTGAATAGATGTAGAAATAGAACTTCCATTGTATAAATATAAAGATGAAGAACAAAATAACAATGCAAGTATTGAATAAAGATCCTGGTAGCAATCTCTTGCTATCCAATCTTTTACACTACTTTTCTACTCGTGTTCAAAAGATAATCTCGCTCTCGCAAGGGTCGGCCCGCTCTCTACTTCTACGCCTCAAGGTTCTCCCTCGAGTTTCCATGAGCAATCTCCGGCATCACCAATCTTCTCTTGCTCTACCTTAAAATGAAAGGAAAACTATGAACAAAGATGTGCGATCCAAACGTATGAATTTTTTAACCCCTTTTCTGAAGGTTGCCTTCGGTATTTATAGAGCATCTAGGGTGAACGACGACTTCTCTCTCATGATTGCACATATGAGACGACTTTAATTCCCTGACTGATGCGCCGAATATTTGTCACCAAAAAGCTGAATGTACTTGTTATCATTAGCGGCTGTCAACTTAATTCGGATTTGACTGCCATCAGCTTTCTATCCTATTGCGATTAATTAGCCTTACACCCAGATGCGACCACCATATTGCACCGACCAAGTTGCGGCAAACCTTCTTGAGCAAATGTTTGCGAACAAGATCACTGCAAAGCCTTGCGATCATGCTGCGCTCGACCAATGATTTCCTATGATCGCAATTTTCGTCTGGCGTCAACGCATATTCTGCATAAAAATACAAAAATCAACTGTTCCTATGCGATGACCGCATGCAACCGCAATATTGTGAATTTGATGCTTAATGGACGCAATTTAACATGTTTTATCAATGCAAACCAACATTGTTTAAGAACTTAGCACTATGATAACATGCATTTTTGCCCGTTATGACACCCCTAAATTTAAATAATGCTTGTCCTGAAGCATCAGCTAAAGATTTCCTTTAGCAAGTCGACCGCAATGTTCTTTTCCTAGATTTCTCAAGAATACTTCGTTTAAATCCTATGCACCAAAATTTCCTTAAGTCTTATTCAAGTCTCTTCTTAAAATATTTCTAAGACCTAGGGACTATAAGCTTACCCTTCAAAAGGACTTTACTAAATTTCGGAACATCGCAGGATTTATTTCAAAAAGAAAATTTTACACTTGGGTGTTAAATGATTTTATCCTTGCATATTTCTTGACTTGATTATTTTTCTGACCTTGTGTTGATCCAAGTGTCTTGCCTTCGTTTTGGCTTGCCCCTACGTGTGTCATGCGAACATCCAACTACGAGCAATGCGCTCTTTCTCAGACTAAACTCATACCTACTTGGCAATGGTGTTGCGGTCATTTATTTACGCATTGATCCTGGTGACTTACTTTCATTTTGGCTTGCCCCCACGTGTGTCATGCAGACATCCAACTACGTGTAAGTGCCTTTCACAACTTAACTCTTATCAACATGTGTTTCCTCATTGTGTTGATAGTAGAGTTGTTATTCTAAAATTATTATTATTATTATTATTTTCAAAATAGTAAGGTCGAAAATAAATACCTCGCCCCCAAATTTAAAATGTGGCAATGTCCTCATTGCCAAAAGATTAAAACAAGTCATGCGATGTTCTTCGAATGCTTCGTAAAGAGAATTTGAAAGAAAGCTAGCAAACCTCTAACTTCTAGAAATATTTCATGAGGGGACTATCTTAAAGTTAAGTTGACTCTAGTATATACGAAAGAAATAGAAGCATGTTTTTCATCATTGAAATCATAATTGGCAAAGATACAGTATGCAATAACTTACTAAATCTATCTATGTCCAATGATTGTGGTAATCAAAGTGGATGCGATAATAAAACTTTTAAGCCTAAAATGCGATGTGATAGTGCAAAATTTGAAATAGAGATAAGGAAGAATACACCCCCAAATTTGCGCCGTCGCCTGCATTGTATACTGATGCATCCTTCTTTGCGGCAATCTCTCTTCTTTGGATTGCAGTGACAGAATAAAATAAGTTGCTTCTTCGTGTAATATCTCCGCAATCCAGTGCCTCGATCGTTGCAAGAAAAACAAAGAGAGGGTCAAATTATTTTAAACAAAACAAAATTCGTTATCGCAATCTCCCCCCCCCCCCCCCTTTTTAGAATAATAAGAGTAAGAATAAATAAAGACTGGAAAGATATAGTGAGAATTCCGAATAGTATGGAAGAATTGAAGATTCCATGCTTCCTAAAACTTGCGTCCCTGATGGATTGCAATCGTCTAATAATGCAGGGACCACCTACCTTTTTCTTTATTCAAAGTTCTTTAGTTCCACGGAGTCGACTTGGCGATGCTAGCCTTCTCCATGATATGCCTTTACTCGTTGCCCATTAACTTTGAATATGTTGGTTCCGTCATCATTTGATAATTCAACCGCACCATGCAAAAATACCTATCTAACTATGAATGGTCCAGACCAATGTGACTTTAGTTTTCCCGGGAAGAGCCACAGACGTGAGTTGAAGAGTAAAACCCTCTGCCCGACTTGGTTTTTGCTGTATATGTGTTTTTTGTGCCAGTGCTTGGTGCGATCCTTGTAAATCTTCGCGTTATCATATGCGTTAATCCTCCATTCTTCTAGCTCAACCAGTTGCATTTTTCACACTTCTCCTGCTTTCTTCAAATCAAAATTCAGCTTCTTTACCGCCCACAATGTCTTATATTCCAACTCCAGAGGCAAATGACACACCTTACCATAAACCAATGCATATGTGGACATACCTATTGGTGTTTTAAATGCAATTCGGTATGCCCACAATGCATCGTCAAACTTCGTTGCCCAATCTTTTCGTGAAGGCCTTACTACCTTCTCGAGTATCAGCTTAATCTCTCGATTGGACACCTCGGCCTGACCATTCATCTGCGAATGGTATGCGATGGCCACTTTATGTTGTATTTGTGCAGCAGCTCCTTGATATTATGGTTGACAAAGTGGGATCCTTCATCACTTATGATGGCACGAGGAGTGCCAAAATGAGTGAAAATATGTTTCTTTAGGAATTGGGAGACTACCGCTGCATCACTTGCGGCGCATGCCAGTGCCTCTACCCACTTGGATACATAATCTACAGCTAATAAGATATAATGTTTACCATTTGAGGGAGGGAATGGTCCTATGAAATCAATCCCCCATATGTCGAACAATTCAAGCTCCAAGATGGTGTTTATTGACATTGCATGTTT
The DNA here is from genome assembly GCF_009727055.1 of Benincasa hispida. Taxonomy (NCBI): domain Eukaryota; kingdom Viridiplantae; phylum Streptophyta; class Magnoliopsida; order Cucurbitales; family Cucurbitaceae; genus Benincasa; species Benincasa hispida. The sequence goes on from NC_052358.1 coordinate 27,300,726, forward strand.
CCATGAAAGGTTACCTGTGCGCTGGCATCGATCGCACTTCATGGCATAGTCAGCTGCATCCTTAAATAATGTAGGCCAAAAGAATCAACTCTGTAAAACTTTAGCTATGGTGCGCTATCCTCCAAAGTGCCCACCATATGATGAGTCGTGACATTGTGATTATATGCGTTGTTGAGCAGCATTTGGTACGCATAACCGCAAAATCTAATTTGCCCCTTTTTTATACAGATTCAGCTCATCCCAATAATAATGTCTGCATTCATGTTTTAGCTTCCTCTGTTGGTGGTAGGTGTAATCTTCAGAAAATTTCTCACAAACCAGATAATTGACTGCATCTGTATACCAAGGAAATTCTTCAATATGGAACAGCTGCTCGTCTGGGAACACCGCACTCACCACTGATCCATTGCGGTCAACCTCAGGATTTTTCAGTCTAGACAAGTGATCCGCAACTTGGTTCTCCGTCCCCTTTCGATCAATTATTTCTATGTCAAATTCTTGAAGGAGTAGAACTCATATGATCAACCTCGGCTTTCTGTCCTTCTTTGTCATTAAGTACTTTCTTGCCGAATGATCGGTATGGATGAGTACCTGTAACGTGTTTAGATGGATGATATAAATTGTTCACAATGATGCGATACTACGTTTCATTATGCCTTAATTATGGATGTTCATGTAGTATGCCATGCGTTGTCACAAGTTTCCTTACAATGGAACCAAGTGTAATTCCACCGCAAGTTTCTCGGTGTGATATGAGGTCGAACACGGGGATTGGTTTAGGTTATTGTGGTACATTCATGATGCATGCAACTAGGTTTCAATCTTTAAAAGTGTGTTTGTACAAGTATATAAATTGCAATAAAATAAAGGAAAGCAGTAAAGATGCGATAAAAACATAAAAAGACAGTAAACCTAAACTAGATGATACAAGATACAGACTATATGTACAAGATGCTGGGATTAAGGCTGGCTGGTAAAGTTATGCAAAGACATGGGATGCGGCGACAAGTCTTATGAACAGAATAGAAAGAGAAAGACAAATAATATAAACAACGCAAGTTCTTAATTGGATTGAAGGTACAAATACTGTTCCGCTCTTCTCTTGGCATACACCTTTCAGTGATCGGTCATGTTCCCACATGTCTGTGGTGCAATAGAGACTAACGTAATGAACGTAAGGTTGCTTCCATGTCTGGAAGTACTACTCACTTTAATTAACGTATTCTTTTGACCTTCTCTCGATAAATCAGAATGACACCTTCACTTCTGCTCTCACAGGTGAAGATGTCGTCTAGCATGCTTTAGCTAAACATATTTTATATTTTTAATATAGATTAAGTTCTTAATGATTCATATTGCTCATCAGAGGATTAAGAAGATATCATGGATAAAGTGATTGGTGGGTGAACGAAAATAGACAGAAAATGGTAAATGGAATTTATCGAAACATTTAATATTTCTACTAAGAAAACATGAATTACACAATGAAAGAGAGATAGAAAAGATACAAATAGTGCCAATGTCTTGACACAGATTCAATGGAGATCTGCTTGCCGGATAGGATGGATTTGATGGTAGGAAGAGCTTCCCTCTCAGGCTTGCTCTACCGGTAGCAGAGGATCTTTGCATAGAGCTTCCGATCGGGTGTTTGGCAGGTTGGATTTGAGATTCACTTCTCGGCCTTATCTCGTCTTCTTCTCGGATTTCTTCTCTTAAGCACTCAGCTCAGCCTTCCCTCTACAATCTAGTAGCACTTAGCCCCGCATCAAGCAGCATATTTTTCTCTGAAATCAATGGGGTATTTATAGGTGCAGATCTTTAACTCCGGCCTTGTGGTCCCCAATCATGGTTATGGTAATTCCGAAGATGGAGGGATATTATTCATTATGTTATGCAATCAGACCGTCATTTCTGTACAACTGTTAGTTGTACATGTGTCTCAATCCTCTGCTCTTGCGTGCTCAGCTGCATCTTTCGATCATAGGTTCGCATGTGGTGTTTGTTTTTATTATTGCATGTAGTTGAAACACAGCTCTCGGATTAACTGTCGCATTGCACCGCCATTGCAGTATTCATCTCTTCATTGTTGATTGACCGGCGCGATGTGACAGAGATTCGTTGATTAGTCTCTCATGAACCTTGAGCGTAATCGGTGACTTGGTCTCCTACAAAATAGAGTAAAGTGTGGCTTGTCTTCCATCTTTTTGGTGTTAGTGGGTGTAATCGAAAACATTTATAATTATTGCAATACTAGGCTAATTTTCATACAATTGGCGCATAATTACTAACTTTTGGCCGCAATATCTAGATAAGGTGGCATAAATAACTTGTTTTTCTACATGTTATCACACCCCAAATTTAGATATATGCTTGTCCTCAAGCATATCTTCTACTAAGGCAATCATGCTCCATTCCTATCCTATATGTCTGCGATGATTGGTTGCTCCGAATGTTACACTTAGGCACATTACTTGACATAGCACTTTCCTTCTATCCTTGCTAATTCTTAGCAAGCCCTACTTTATTTTATTCTTCTATGTAACAAAATTCTGCTAAAAGATACTTTTCTAGTTTTCAAAATACAATGTTTATCTCTTCTTTATCAAAACAACTTGTTGTATCTATATGCGGTGAGTCAAAACTTTGCGTCATTTATTCACTTAGAGATAGTTGATCATGGTTAAACTCTTCGTTTTGGTTTGTCCCCACGAGTGTCATGCGAACATCCAACTACAGTTGTATGCTAATTTCAACTTTAACTCATGATAATCAGAGGAGTTGTCCCTTGCACTCTTTTTATTTTTCTCTTGTTTATACTACGTTGTTCTTGGAAACCCACCTTCGTTTTGGCTTGCTCCTACAGGTGTCATACGAACATCCACTACGAGCAAGCTCCTTTCACAACTAAACTCTTATCAAGTTGGGAACAGTTTTGAAATTTTCCATTGCACTGACATTGGAGTTTTGCATAATTTTTTTTTTTTTATGAAAATGGAAAAATGGACGCATTTTCTTAATACTGCATATTATTGATATTATCTGCTCAGACCTTCCTCACCCCCAAATTTAAGGATGAGCAAGGTCCTCATTACGTTGTCTGGATAGACTAGACAAACACTTAAAAGAAAAGTTCAAAAAGAAGGTTTGAGCAGAACTTTAAAGGATAAAAGATAAATTATTGCTAAACTAAGAGTTAACTAAGTGTTAGTCAAAATTTACTAAGTCTGGAAAATGTTTCTGTGTAAACATATAATACATCATAGCAATGCAATGAAAATCGTAAAAATAAAAGACTAAGAATGTCACAAAAATTAACAAAGGAAGATAAAGAATCAGGCACAGGCAAAAAGTAGAGTGAATATATACTCTGACTGTATTGATTATTAACAAAGTATACAAATATCTTACAAACGAACTCATTACAAAAATTTTTCTATCGCCTGTACAAGAGTCAAAGAATTTGATTAACTTTCAAATTTGACTAAAAAAGGTGCATGATTTAAAATTCACACCATGCTTCCAATAAACACAGATATATTTTTGTCGAGGACAGGCAACACGCATACATCCCCGCAGCACACCCCTTACCTAAACACATTTCTGGAGGATACCTCAACATCGTGCATTAAAATAAGGCTGGGCAAAGGACATATACGTGCACAACAAACCCCTCACCGTAATGTATTTTGGTGTATTAGACGCATAGCTTATCTTGGTTTCACTTACTACACCCATCCTCTCATAAATACCAGTTTATTTTCCTCCCTTCATAGTTCATAAAAAACACAAGTCGAAAAGACCTTACGGTGATTCATCCCATCATTCATAAAAGTATTCGACCGGCGCTACTACATTTAAAGTATGGAAACATATGCGAAATTAAATTGCCAAAACATAAAAGACTAATCCTACTACACATTAATTACGGAAGTGAGAAAAAGGTAAAAGAAAAGCGGTAAAGAAAACAAGTAAGCATAGATAGGAAGGTCGATTGAAAGAAGTTCTTAGAGTTACCGCAATCGCTTTCCCTACAAGTGGTTTAATCCTGCTTGCCCAAGTCAATGGTATCCATGCGTCGATCGTAGTCACCTCCATAGTAGGGTTTTATCCACTGACCATTGACTTTGAATGCGCTGCTCCCATCTAAAGTTGTTAATTCCACTGCGCCGTGAGGAAATATTGTCTTGATTCGGAATGGCCCCGACCAGCGAGACTTCAACTTTCCTGGGAACAGCTGCAAACGTGCATTAAATAACAATACCTATTGACCTTCGGTGAATGTCCGGTCATTGATGCGGTCATCGTGCCATTTCTTTGTTTTCTCCTTATATATCTTAGCATTTTCATAGGCATCCCTTCGCCATTCGACCAACTGATTCAATTGCAGCTTTCTCTTATACACATCTAGATGTGTATAAGAGACAGCCTCCTGGCAGTATTAACTACCTTCTCCAAGATAGTTTTGATCTCTCTGTTAGAAATCTCTGCCTGCCCATTAGTCTGTGGGTGATAAGCAGTTGCAACTCGATGACTGGCGTTGAATTTAGTCAACAGGTTAACAATTATGCAGTTGATAAAGTGAGCCCCTCATCGCTGATTAAGGCCCGTGGTGTCCCATATCGAGCAAAAATGTTTTTCTTCAGAAACTTCACCACAGTGGCTACGTCATTCTTGGCACATGTGATGGCCTCAACCCATTTCGATACATAATCAACCGCAACCAGAATATATTGATGACCTTCAGATGGTGAAACGGGCCCATAATTCCCTAAACATCAAATAATTCAACTTCTAAGATTGATGTCAATGGCATTTCATTTCTTTTAGACATATTCCCCGTCCTTTGACACCTGTTGCATTGCACAACTTGGGTATGGGCATCTTTAAATAGTGTTGGCCAAAAGTAGCCGCATTGCAAGACTTTTGATGTCGTCTTTTGCCCCCTAAAATGTCTTCTGTATGGGGACTCATGACAGAGCTCTAAAATGTGCTTGGCTTCATGTTCAGGAACACATCGACATATTTTATGATCAAGTCCGAGGAATGGATCGTCCTAGAAATAAAATTTGGCGTCATGTCTTAACTTCTTCTTCTGCTGGTATGTATAATCATCCGGTAATTGACCGCAAACAAGGAAGTTTACTATGTCCGCATACTAGGGAACATTAATGTCTACTGCCATTAGAAGCTCATCAGGGAATCTTTCCTCAATATCTTTTTCTGTCCCTTGAACCTCACAATTTTCCAATCTTGACAAATGATCTGCGACTTGGTTTTCGGTGCCCTTCCGGTCATTGATTTCTAGGTCAAACTCTTGCAGGAGTAACACCCACTGTGTCAACCTCGGTTTTGCATCCTTCTTTGTCATTAGATATTTAATCGCAGAATGATCCGTATATACCACCACCTTTGTTCCGATTAAGTATTGTCGAAACTTTTCTAGTGCAAATACTACTGCGAGCATTTCTTTTTCTGTGGTCGTATAGTTCTCCTGCGTGTCATTCAGTGTTTTGCTCACATACTAAATAGGATTCAACACCTTTTCCTGGTGTTGACTCAAAACTGCGCCCACAGCATATCCACTAGCATCACACATTAATGCAAATGGTTACGTCCAATCGGCCGCAATCAAAATTGGTGCGGAGATTAGTGCCTCTTTCAAGGTATTAAATGCTTAAGTGCAGCCGTCATCAAAATTATACTCACGGTCAGCTTCTAGAAGTGCACTTAAGGGTCTTGCGATCTAGGAGAAGTTGCGAATAAATCTTCTATAAAATCCCGCGTGTCCCAGAAAGCTCCTAAGTGTCTTTACGTTCACAAGTGGGGGTAATTTGGAAATTGCATCGATTTTTGCCTGATCGACTTCCAATCATGCCTTGGAGATTTTATGACCCAGAACTATTCTTTCCTCCACCATAAAGTAGCATTTCTCCTAGTTCAGAACAAGATTTATTGCCATACATCTCTTCAAGACTTTTTCGAGGTTAGTCAAACAGGAGTCATAATTACTGCCGAAGACTGAGAAATCGTCCATGAATACCTCGACTGACTCCTCCAAGTAATCTGAAAATATTGCCATCATGCATCGTTGGAAAGTGCTTGGTGCATTACAGAGTCCAAATGGCATGCGTCGGAATGCGAACGTACCAAATGGGCATGTGAAGTTGTCTTGTCTTGGTCCTCCGACGCAATTTCTATTTGGTTATACCCTGAATAGCCATCAAGAAAAAAGAAAAATTCATTCCCAGCAAGTCTATCTAACATTTGATTAATGAACGGGAGTGGAAAGTGGTCCTTTTTAGTGGCCAAATTCAGCTTGCGATAATCCATGCAGATTCTCCACCCCGTAGTTGTCTTTGTGGGAACCAATTCATTCTTGTCATTAGTGATGATTATCATCCCCCTTTCTTCGACACACATTGTACTGGGCTCGCCCAACTGCTATCAAATATTGGGTAGATGACACCGGCGTCCAACCATTTTACTATTTTCTTCTTTACAACTTCCTTCATGGCAGGGTTCAAGCGGCTTTGCCTTTCTACTAATCCATTCTTTTCTTCTTCCAGAAAAATCTTGTGCATGCAATACGAGGGACTGATTCCTCGAATGTTTGCGAAGGTCCATCCTAAGGCTTTTGCGTTATTTCTTAGGATCCGTATGAGAGCATCTTCTTTCTCCTTACTCAATGATGCAGAAATAATAACCGACAACGGTTTTAACTCCAACACAGGTGGCTCTTCTAAAGACGGCTTAATGTGCTGCGATGTTCGTTAAGATAACTTGAGTGGTTCAAAATTAGATTCCGCATGAATTTCAGCGCAATCCTTCTCCAACATTGCACCGATTTCGAAGTCTTCCTCCTTCATTTTCTTCAGGGGTTCGTGCCACTGTTCTCCCCGTAACTCTTCGATATATTGGCAGTTTTCTATATCTCCTGGGTACTTCAACGCATTGAGTACGTTGAATTTTACTTCTTGATCATCGACCCGGATGGTCAACTCTCTTTTCTACACATCGATTAACGCCCGCCCTGTGGCAAGAAATGGGCGTCTCAGGATGATAGGAATTTCTCCATTGGCCTCATAATCCAATGTAACAAAGTCTGCTGGGAAGATAAACTTGTCCACTTGCACGAGAACATCTTCTATCTTACCCTCTGGAAGCTTTATTAATCTATCGGGTAGCTGTAATATGATTGTGATTGGCCTTGCTTCGTCGATGTCCAGCTTCTTAAAAATTGATAAGGGCATCAAATTTTCGCTTGCCCCTAAATCACACAGCGCGTTTCCGACCATCTTCCCTCCTATGGTGCAGGGCAATGTAAAAGTCTCGGGATCCTTCATTTTAGTAGGGAGATTGTTTTGAATCAAAGCGCTACACTCATATGTTAGTGCAACTATTTCATTTTCCCCAATCTTTCTCTTTTTTGTGAGAATATCCTTGAGAAATTTCACATAACTCGGCATCTGCTCTAATGCTTCTATCAAAGAAATATTAATGTGTAGCTGGCGAAGAACATCTAGAAACCTCTGGAACTGCTTGCTATCATCTTTCTTTTTCAGCCTGGATGGAAAAGGTGGTGGATCCCGCCGTGTTTCTTGCTCACTTTGCTGCTTGGTGAGGTCATGTGCTTGCTGTGTGTCATTGGTTGGAGGTTGTGTTGATTGATAATTAAAATCTTGAAAGGCTTCATCTTTTGTAGATAATCTTACTTCTGAACTAGGGTTGCTTCCGTTATTCAGTACTGGTCATCATCAACAGTTAAATCTACTGGTGTTATTACCGCATCTGGTACCTTCAGCATAACGGGGACTATTGTTCTACCCCGCAATCTCACTGCATGGCATTATTCTTTACCTCTTGCCTCCGACACCCCTGAGCTTCCATGCTGCGTACCAGGCTTTTTCTTCATTAATTCTCTTGTAAGCTGATCTATCTGATCTTCTAATTCTTTGAGAGAGTCAGCTTGCAATTTTCTCATTGCCTTGCTTTTTTCAATATAATGCTTTAATGATGTCTCTAGAGACGAGGTACTGCAAAAGGTATCATATGCGAACAGTTGGTCACCGTGTGGCATACCTTGAGAATTACTTGAGTTGCAGTCTGAATTAGTGAAGACCGGAGGGTTGCCTCGATCCTTTTCATAACTAAATTGATAGAAACCATGGCCCTCCTGATTGAGATTCTCATCCAAACCAAAAATTGGGTGACCCCCCCAACCAGAATTGTGGTTGTTGCCCAATGTTTCATCATACATAGCATATACGGGTTGTTGATTCCATAGGCAGACGTCTACTGGATGTACCTCTTTCCATTGAGTGCACTCCATAGTGGTCGTATGAGTCACCGCATTAGCTTGCATTGTTCCTTGGGAAAGAGTTCTCTATTGATTAGCTACTGTCTGGAGGAGCGATGTCATCATGGTCATTTGCTCGACCAATGCGCTCATTGTGTTCGTTGGCGCATGACCCTTTNATTCTCTCATAAGCTGATCTATCTGATCTTCTAATTCTTTGAGAGAGTCAACTTGCGGTTGTCTCATTGTCTCGCTCTTTTCAATATAATGCTTTAATGATGTCTCTAGAGACGAGGTACTGCAAGAGGTATCATATGCGAACAGTTGGTCACAGTGTTGCATACCTTGAGAATGACTTGGTCTGCAGTCTATTGATTAGCTACTGTCTGGAGGAGCGATGTCATCATGGTCATTTGCTCGACCAATGCGCTCATTGTGTTCGTTGGCGCATGACCCTTTCTACTTTTCTAGCTCCATACATCTTACCTCAAGCCCAGTATCAATCCATTCGTCAAAATGTCGCGATATGCGATCCAATATGTTCTTTGCTTCCATATATGACTTATTCATTAATCCTCCCTCTGGGGCGGAGTCAGCATCTGCTTGCATTGATGAGTCCAGGCTATTGTAAAAGGTTTCCATCAAAATACTATCAGGAATCCCGATATGCGGATGGTTATTTACTAACTGCCAGAATCGCACCTAAGCGGTGCTCAGGGTTTCATAACCCTTTTACTCGAAATTCAAAACCTCCCTCTGCCACTTTGCGTTGACAGACGGAAGAATCTATTCATGAACCTATCAACCAACTGCTCCCATCCATGAATTTTTCCTGGCTCTAATGCTTGAGCCCACCTCTTTGTTTCATCCCACAATGTGTACGAGAATAGATACAGTTTAAGAATTTCTTGAGTTACCACAGGCATTGAGAATGCGCTACACATGTCTGCAAAATTAGTCAAATGTGCGTTTGGGTCTTCTCCCTGTAATCCTCCAAATTGTCCCACATTTTGAATCATTTGAAGCATGATAGTTTTTATTTCAAAGCTTGCATTCTCTTCAATTATTGGTCTTGAAATCCCTGATGAAAAATTATAGAAATCTAGCGCTGCATATTCCCTCATAGGGATGTTCTGGTCAGCAACAAGAAAAACAGGATCTTGCACTAGCAAATCTCCCCTCTAGTTTCCAGCAGGTGCCATATTCTCATCAACCATATTTCTTCACCAATTAACTCAGCCCTAATGAACTTTGTGTGAAGAATACACTTGATCTCTAGGTCCACTTAGAGTTACCAGATCACCCTAGCACTCCTAAGTTGTCAAACTGCTCTCCGCGGTGAACAATCAGTACAAAGAGATCTGTTATGCACATAACATGAAAATATTAAACATTAACTGTTAACCCATCCCCGGCAACGGTGCCATAAACATGTAACGTGTTTGGATTGATGATATAAATGGCTCACAATGATGCGATACTACTTCTAGTTATGCATTAATTACGGATGTTCATGTAGTATGCCATGCGTTGTCACAAGTTTCCTTACGATGGAACCAAGTGTAATTCCACCGCAAGTTTCTCGGTGTGATCCGAGGTTGAACACGGAGACTGGTTTAGGTTATTGCGGTATGTTCATGATATATGCGATCAAGTTTTCAATCTTTAAATTGGAGCTTTACGCCCCATACTCTCCTCATTGCTGGGTATTTCTACTTCGAACCCTTGACACAACAAGGTTATTAAGCTAAGGTGTCCAAGGCTAACAGCATCCACACCATCTTATAGAAGCATGAATTACTCTCTCGACGTTAATGGACATTCCCTGAATGAGATAGTAAAGAAGTTTGGATTTATCTCGGGTCACATCGGTCAGTCTAAGGACAAGCATTAATCTAGAATACAAAAGCATGCCAGATTTGACCTACTACAGACATGTCCGTAGATCTAAACCTTACTACAACTCTACCTGAACGTGTCCATTAAGCATATAACGTGTTTGGATTGATGATATAAATGGCTCACAATGATGCGATACTACTTCTAGTTATGCATTAATTATGGATGTTCATGTAGTATGCCATGCGTTGTCACAAGTTTCCTTACGATGGAACCAAGTGTAATTCCACCGCAAGTTTCTCGATGTGATCCGAGGTCGAACACAGGGATTGGTTTAGGTTATTGCGGTACATTCATGATATATGCAACCAAGTTTTCAATCTTTAAAAATGAGTTTGTATAAGTACATAAATTGCAATAAAATAAAGGAAAGCAGTAAAGATGCGATAAAAACATAAAAATATAGTAAACCTAAGCTAGATGATACAAGATACAGACTTCATGTACAAGATGCTGGGATTAACGCTGGCTGTGAAAGTTATGCAAAGACATGGGATACGGCGACAAGTTTTATGAACAAAATAGAAAGAGAAAGACAAATAATACAAACAACACAAGTTCTTAATTGGATTGAAGGTACAAATACTGTTTCGCTCTTTTCTTGGCGTACACCTTTTAGTGTCGGCCATGTTCCCACATGTCTGTGGTGCAACAGAGACTAACGTAATGAACGTAAGGTTGCTTCCATGTCTGGAAGTACTACTCGCTTTAATTAACGCATTCTTTTGACCTTCTCTCGATAAATCAGAATGACACCTTCACTTCTGCTCTCACAGGTGACGATACCATCTAGCATGCTTTAGCTAAACGTATTTTGTATCTTTAATACAAATTAAGTTCTTACTGATTCATATTGCTCATCAGGGGGTTAAGAGACCTCATGGAGAAAGTGATTGGTGGGTGAATGGAAATAGACAGAGAATGGTAAATGGAATTTATCGAAACATTTAATATTTCTAGTAAGTTTGATACATGGTGTCTGAATGAAGAGATAAAGAAAACATGAAATACGCAATGAAAGAGAGATAGAACAGATACAAATAAGTGCCAATGTCTTGGCACGGATTTAATGGAGATCTACTTGCCAGATAGGATGGATTTGATGGTAGGAAGAGCTCCCTCTCAGGCTTGCTTTACCGGTAGTAGGGGATCTTTGCACAGAGCTTCCGATCGGGTGTTTGGCAGGTTGGACCTGAGATTCACCTCTCGGCCTTATCTCGTCTTCTTCTTGGATTTCTTCTTTTAAGCACTCAGCTCAGCCTTTTCTCTACAATCTAGCAACACTTAGCCCCGTATCAAGTAGCATACCTTTTCTCTGAAATCATTGGGGTATTTATAGGTGCAGATCTTTTACTCCGGCCTTGTGGTCCCCACTCATGGTTATGGTAATTCCGAAGATGGAGGGATAGTATTCCTTCTATTATGCAATCAGACCGTCAATTTTGCACAACCGTTAGTTATACACGTGTCTCAATCCTCCACTCTTGCATTGCTCAGTTGCATCTTTCGATCATAGGTTCGCATGCGGTGTTTGTTTTTATTATCGCATGTGGTTGAAGCACAGCTCTCAGATCGACTGTCGCATTGCGCGGCCATTGCGATAATCATCTCTTCATTGTTGATTGATGGACGCAATGTGACAAAGATGCGTTGATTAGTCTCTCATGAGCCTTGAGCGCAAGCAGTGTCTTGGTCTCCTACAAAACAGAGTAAAGTTTGGCTTGCCTTCCATCTTTTTGGTGTTAGTGGGTGTAATCGCAAACATTTATAATTATTGCAATACTAGGCTAATTTTCATACAATTGGCGCCTAATTACTAACTTTTGGCCACAATATCTAGATAAGGTGGCATAAATAACTTGTATTTCTAGAAGTTATCAAGCACCTTGCCCATAAAGGGCTTCTATAAGTTTGATTTCACTATTCAATACAACAACCAAATTCTGACGAGGATGTTTGCCTATCTACCAATGTCACCGTATAAGCTCGTGTCTCTCTGCCTCACTGATGAAAACTCTACTTTTGAACGTAGGGACGATGTGTTGCCTTATAACTAAATTTGGGGATGTTGGCTTTTTTTTTTTTTTATGTTTCCTAGTTTTGTGTGCATTCATTGTCTTATGTATTTGATGTAACTTCTATCCCTAATGAATGAAATACCATCATTTTTCTCTATGCATTTAACTTGTGTATTCCTTTATTCTGCCTTTTGTTATTAATCCTTGTCTTTCATCCAACTTTGTGACCTTGATGATAATTCTAATCTAACTTAAGTCTTAATGTTAATCGTTAGAATGGTAAGTTTAGAAACTTCTGTACTAAAACATATCTTTAATTTTCCATGCATGCAAGCCCCACCTCAAACTTCTTTTTTAAATTTTTCTAGGACACTCTTATAGTTCCATTTCATCAATGAGAACCTTGCTGACCTCCAAAAATTTGGGAGAGGGAGAGATTCGAGTTTATGCATTCACTTTTATAAAGATCCTTTCATGATTTCATCCAAAAAAGAAGAAGAAAATAATAAAAACTCTACTATTAGTTTAAGGGAAAACCCAACCTGATACGAATTTAGTTGAGAATGACACTTACTCGTAGTTGGATGTCCACATGACACCCATGGTGGCAAGCCAAAATGAAGGTGAGTAACCAAGACTAACACAAGCACAATAAAACATTCTAACTCCAATGTCTAAGCCAAAAGAAAAAAAAGGAAAATATCTAGCTTAAATAAGATTTTAGTCGTGAAAGACACTTACTCGTAGTTGCATGTCTACATGACACCCATGGAGGCATGCCAAAAAAAAGGTAGGTCATTTGAACTGGCCCATGGATGGGCATAAAAAAATAATAAGAACAAAATGATTGGAAAAATGACTTTTATAAGAATGAACCTTCTAACGCATTTCTGATTTTGAAAGATAAGAATGTCTAGAAAAGCAAAAGAATTTTTTAGGAATGTGCTTGCTGCATGAAGATTTGGGATATATTTCTTTAGAAATGGAGCAAACTTGCACTACCATATGCTGATCTCAGATTCCTATATTAGAAGGCATCATGAAAGGTTAAGCTTGTTGCATTGAGACCGAGTAAGTTTTGCTAAGGTATTACTTTGGGAATGCTTGAGGACAAACATTATTCTAAATTTTGGGGTGTGATAACTTGTAAAAATATAGTAGAAAAGTACATGTTTTATATACATGTTCAACGCATACAAAAACATTCATTTGAATAAAATTGCACCAATGACATCTCATAACGAAGGAATTAAGGAAAATTCATGAAGTGTTGCAGAGATGCTGATGCATGGAATCATGAGTCAGACATCATCCAACACAAAGTAGATAAATTACGCACGTGCACTTATTGACAAATCATAAGTTGTAAGTATGGAAAATGTGACTAGCAGCGGTTAAACCAATAAGAGGAAAAGGCGGTTGAAGTATGGTATGGAATTTAATGTTGTCCAAATAAGTTGCCAAGCTGAAGTCGCTTATAAAAAGGCAAGCTAATAACCAAGAAAAGTGGTTAGAAAAAGTTAGTCAAAGGGAATTCACTGTATATACTTATAAGTAGATCCTCAGTCGTCTTCAAGAGAGAAAAAGAGTGATGATAGCCATTTCTACCATTGATCAAGGAGGTGCTGTCGAAGTTAGAGCTCAAGAGAGACAACTTCTACTACATCCCCACCTAAGCTACAAACAACAAGCATCAAAACAAGCCAAATGGATCAAGACATTGAACCCAGTGGCTTGACTTCTTCTTATCCCTTACATTTCATCTTCTTTCATTGTTAAAATATTGAATTGGGATTCTGTAAATAAAATTTCATCATTAATTTAATCATGATTTCATCCATCTCCACATTCTCACACTTATATTCATCTACCATGAGCAACTAAATATACTGTGGGGTTGGGGTGAGCTAAATGTTAATCTGATGAGTTGCATGTGTATGAAGTTTAGCTTGCTTATTGTTTAGTTAACTTCTGTTGCTTGAATCCATTTGAACAATCGGTTTAAGTATAAATAGTTTACTGCTTAAGAAAGTAAGTGATTGTGGAACTCATTAAGTAAGGGCAACGGGTAGCTTTAGAGATAGAGTTAACCATGTTGTTCATTTGTTCAGATTATCAATAAGCATACATCTTAGAGATAAGACATATGTGGTAACAACATTGAGAGATGCTAAAAATAGATCAAGTTAAGAAAAGAACCTAAACGCATCACACATGTACACGATTTAGTAGATGCTCCTCCTAACCCTGTTTTAATTCACCGTTTTAACAAAAAGCTTGCTATTTGTAGTTGAGGAGTCAAGGCATACCATTCAAATGCATACCCCATCTTGGCATCGCATCCATTTACTCCAGTCTCCTATTTCTTGAATACGTGTTATAGTTAGTATAGTTCATATATGCCACATTCACTTAGGAGTCCACTGCAAATAGTTCGTTTAGCTATTTCAAATTAGTTCTTACTAAATCCCTTACGTTCAACCCTGGACTTACAAGGAAATATGAGTTGGATTCATACTTGGTTTATTCTCAAGAAAACTTGTACCCAATTAAAACTAAATTTGTGCTTGAATAATTGAATCTTATCTTATTTGCATCACTTCACAACATAATCAACATATCTCATCGAGATAGGAGGCAGCAGTCAAAGCCCAGAGTTTGTTCCAAAGTGTGAGAGCGATAGTCATCGACAGTGGGCAATGGGTGGAGTCGTTGACACTACAAGAAAAACCACCTTTCTTGACGTTTTCTATTTTAAATACCTGACGTTTTTATGAAAAAACAAATGTAAAAAAATAGGTGATTTTAAAGAAAAAATGTCAAGAATTGATTTTAAAAAGTGGGGATTGTGCATTTTTCCTAGAAAATACAGTACTTGACGGTTTAAAAATGTCAAGTTCAATTAATTGATTCTTAATGTTTTAAAAACAGCAAGAATTGCAGAATATACAAGGCACCATTGCAACGCTACATATTTTGACGGAAAATGGAAAAATGCATGCAACATTGCAATGCTCTCAATATTGATGGGAAAATTGTGCACCTCTTGAACACTGTTGCAATGCTCTTTTAGTAGCGTCGCAACGCTATCAAACAGATTTAAAATAAATTCCAACACATTTAGTCGATTCTTTATGTAATACACTTGAAATCTTCTTGGTTTTTCACTTCCCTTTGATGCATCTTTCTTATTCCATCAATCTTGAAGAGATTCTTCATTGAGGTAAGTAGATTTGAGGCATAAACTTTCAAAGTTAAGGCTTAATCTTGATTTTCTTGTTTAGATTGGGTTTAATTCTTGATTTTCTTGGTTTGATTAGGCTTAATCTTGATTTTCTTCTTTAGATTAGACTTAATCCTGTTTCGATTAGGTTTAATTCTTGATATTCTTGGTTTGAGGCATGAAGTTTCAAAGCTAGGGCTTGATTTTCTTGGTTTGAGGCATGAACTTTCAAAGTTAGGGCTTGATTTTTTGGTTTGAGGCTTCAACTTTCAAAGTTAGAGTTTAATCTCTCTTATATATTCTTGAATCTCATAATAGACTCTTGCTTCATATTGTTCTTGAATGAGATTGAATTTTAGAGAACCTGACAAAGTTGGGATTGCCACTTTAAGTAAATGCTTTTCCAAAGTTATGGTTTTAATTTTAGAGAACTTGCAAGAACTTGTCACTTTTCTTTAATTAAATGCTTGCCAAAGTTAGATATGTCAAATTGTCTAATTTTTTAGGGCTTTATAGACTAAGTAATGCTTTGCCAAACTTGGGTTCAATTTTTAGTTATTGGAATTAATATATGTTTAGCACATTCAAGCACGTGCACACCTTGGGTTCAATTTTTTGAGGTTCGATTACACCTTGGGTTCAATTTTTTGAGGTTCGATTACACCTTGGGTTCAATTTTTTGAGGTTCGATTATACCTTGGGTTCAATTTTTTTTTAGACGTGTTTGTCTTTGTTCTCTGATTTTCCTTGAGGTTCTCTGATTTGTCTTACTTTCTTGAGGTTGGAATGTTGTAGATCTAGAAATGACAAGTTTTATGTATTCAGAAATTGTTTGTTTCCCACAACTTGTTTTTTAAAGTTGAACATTGTTTATCATTTTTCTTACTAGATTTAAAATCATGGATAACTCATGGATGCACAAGAGTAGATTATCCAAAGATTATGAATTAGTTGTGGAAAACTTCATAAGATTTGAATTTTCTAATACAAATAGCTCCTATATTCGTTGACCTTGTTTGAAATGTGGGAATTGTGAAAAGCATAGTAGCAGGGATATTAGAGATCATTTATATGTCAATGGGATTGATGAAAGTTATAAATTTGGTTTTGGCATGGGGAAAAACTTCCTAATTCATCATTTTGTGGAGAATCTTCTAAGCTTGACACCCATATGTATGAAGAGTCTGATGTTGGGAGTTTAAAAGAAATGGTTGAAGTTGCTCACGGGGAATATTCATGAGATCTAAATGGATTTGAGAAGTTGCTTAATGATGTTGAAAACCATTATACGAAAGGTGCAAAAAACACTAAGTTGTACACATTAGTTAAATTGTATAATTTAAAAGTTATATATGGATGGAGTGATCCTAGTTTTTCAAAACTACTCAGAACCTTAAAGGAAATTTTGCCTATTAGCAATGAGCTCTCAAATCCAATGTATGAAGCAAAGAAAGCTTCAGGTGCACTAGGAATGGAATATGAGAAGATTCATGCATGCCCTAATGATTGTTGTTTGTATAGAAAAGAATATACAGATGCGATTGAATGTCCTGGATGTGGTGAATCAAGGTGGAAAAATTGGAAGGGTACAAATGAAGGGCAAAAACAAATACCTTCAAAAGTGATATGGTACTTTCTACCAATTCCATGATTCAAATGGCTTTTTAGAATATTGATTGTGCTAAAAAATTTACTTGGCACGTTGATGAAAGAATTGTAGATGGTAAGTTAAGACATCCAACAGACTCTCCGGCTTGGAAGTTAGTAGACTCTAAATGGCCTGACTTCGGTTCTAAACATTGGAATCTTTGTTTAGCATTGTCAACCGATGGAGTAAATCCACATAGTGAAATAAGTTCTAACTATAATTGTTGGCTTATAGTGATGGTTATTTATAATCTTCCACTATGGTTTGTATAAAAAGAAAGTAGATGATGCTATCAATGTTGATTTCGGGTCCAAAACAACCAGGGGACGACATTGGCACATACTTAGCACCACTAATTAAAGATTTAAAACTTTTATGGAAAAGTGGTGTTGAATGTCATGATGCTTACCGAGAAGAACTATTCAACTTACGGTCAGTCTTGTTGTGGACAATCAATGATTTTCCTACATATGGTAACCTTGGATGTTGTGTGAAAGGGTATAAGGCGTGTCCAATTTGTCGAGACAATACGTCCTCTATAAGATTAAAATATGGGGAAAAAATGGCATATCTTGGACACTGAAGATTTCTAGCATGAAATCATTTGTACCTACACCAAAAAAAGTTGTTTAACGGTCAAAAGAAACTTAGTACAATTCCAAAATCACTATTTGGGGAGGCTATATATTTAAAAATAAAAAACTCTTGAATTTCCTAAAGGAAAGAAAACAATAAAAAAAAAACCATTAAAGGAAGTTCAAAGATTTGTTGGAACAGGTTGTCTTCTTTTTTTCAGCTGTCATACTGGAAAGATCTTCATATCAGGCATTGTTTAGATGTGATGCACATTGAAAAAAAATGTTTGCATGAATATCTTAGGTACACTTCTTGATAATCTAAGGAAAACTAAGGAGTTATAGAATGTTAGACGTGATTTAGTTCATTTAAAAATATGACCAAAGCTTTTCGTTAGCGGTGATAAAAAAAATTTCACTCCTCCCACGTATGATACTCTTACAAAGGAAGAAAAACGTTGTGTTTTAAAGATATTGTCAAGAATAAAGGTTCCTGGAGGTTACTTTTTGAATGTTAAAAACCTTGTGTCAATGACAGATTTTAAACTTAATAGTTTAAAATCTCACGATTGTCATGTGCTCTCACAACAATTATTCCCTATTGCGATAAGACCAGTGCTACCAAAACATGTTCTGTATGCCATAACTCGATTGTGTATATTTTTCAATTTGATATGCAACAAGGTCCTAGATGTGCAGCAATTAGAAAAGTTGGAAGAAGATATTGTGCTTATATTATGTTTATTGGAAAAGTATTTTCCTCCTTCATTTTTCACAATTATTGTTGAAATTCCTTGATTCTATTTGTTGGCGCTTTGAACAACCAAGTACGAGGGTCCCACTGACCGGTATTCGGCTTTCGTATTAAGCATATTTATTTATTTGTAGTTATTTATGATTATGACCCTAGGGTTTAGAGTAGTGTGCTATATAAACTCTCTAACCCTGCCGTTTTTTTATGTAATTTCTAAAAACATTCTCTCAAATAATATTGTTCTCTCTCTACCCGTGGACATAGCTAACACACTATTAGTGAACCACATATATTTGTGTGTCGATCTTCTCTATCTCTACGTTCCTTTTTGTGTTCTTTAATTGTCGATTTCATAACGGGCCTATATATCTATAATGGATGTATCCCTTTGAAAGATTCATGAAAGTCATTAAAAACTCCGTGAGAAATAGATATCATCCAGAAGGTTGTATTGCTGAAAGTTATATAGTAGAAGAAGCCATTGAATTTTGTTCTGATTTCCTGTCTGGAGTAGATCCTATTAGGGTTGGCACTCATAATTCACAAGACTGTTTAGACAATTCAAATATTGATAGACCATTGTCCAAAGTAGTTTCTTTCAAATCGAAAAAGGAACTTTTATATCAAGCTCTTCGGTATGTTTTGGAAAATAAAATTGATGTGCAACCATATTCAGAGTAAGTTTTTCAATGATTTTGGTTTTACTTTTTCATTTAGTTTTATGATATAAATCTAACTATATAATGTTTCAATGTTCACTTCAAAGAAAACATATGATAGCTTTGCAATTGCAACATCGAAGTAAGTCCAAAAATCAGAAATTGATTCAAGAGAAATATAATCGAACTTTTATATTTTGGCTGCGAGAAGAGGTAAAATGTTCAACCTATTATTTTACATACACTTTTTAATGCCTGAGTTGGAATGAAAATTCTCATGCTAGGTTGCAATTGAGCTTGAAATGGGAAATATTTAAGTTTTAGATAACTTAAGGTGGATTGCTCATGGTCCTCATCCTTTTGTGATTATGTATGGAAGTTACGTAATTAATTGAAGTGTACAAAATAGTGGAGTTAGTTTAGTTGCAAAAACGATGCAAGTGTCTAGTTCAAAAGATAAAAATTCCATTATTGGAGATATGTCTTTTTATGGAGTGATACAAGCGATACAGAAACTAAATTATCATACCTTTACTGTTGTTCTGTTCAGATGTGATTAGGTTGAGAACAATAATGGTATCAAAATCGATGTGCTCGGTTTTATCTTAGTTGATTTAAATAGAATAGGTCACAAGTCTGATTCTTTTATACTAGCAACCCAAGCAAGACAATTATTTTATATTGAGGATCCAAGTGATATTAGATGGTCAATTGTTCTTATCCCACCACAAGCGGGACTTTGAAGATAGATATAATGACAACAAACTTGGAGATACAATATTACACTATCAAGGAATACCCAATTATATGTCGAATGTTGATGTACATAATGACTTGGATGAGAACATGTCAACATATGTACGATTGAATTGTGAAGGCATATGGATACCTACATAACATTTTATGGGTAGGTTCTATATTGTGTAATATGATAATTGATTTTTTAATTTATAATTTTTATCAATCACATTTTATTTTTTTTCTTAAGATGTATACAATGTTAATTGTTTCTTAAATTTGATTGCTAGTTTTTTTATTTATACACCACATGGAGCATAGTATAGTGGATGACGAAGATTTAGAGCTTGGTGACAAAGAAATAGTAGTTGTTAGGTCAAATGAAATCACCAATCAAAAGAAGAGGGAATGGGGAGCTACTATTATATTTGATGTAACACGTATTAGGAGTGCGAGAGAAAAGAAGTTGGTGGAATACAATGAAGATTGCATACCCATTCGTGAAAATGTAGCTAAGTTAAAGTCTTTCATTGGGTCCTCTACACATTATCATGTACTTATTATATATACATCTTGGAAACGTGTGCCTACTGAGTTGAACCCTAGGAAGAAAATTATGAAAACTACAGGCATAGCTTTTCGTCGGTTTAAGAATTGGTTAACAGCCAAATATATTATGCCATTTAAAGATGAACCTCAACTTCTAATAAATCCATCAGAACAATATTAATTTATTGATCAAAGTCATTAGGAAGAGTTTGTAAGATCAATATTGTGTGTAAAGTGTCAGGTATATTATTAATTTAATTTTATAAATATTTTTTATGTCATTCCTACTGATAATCATTACGTTTGTATAGGAAAAAAGACGCTTGCAACAAGAATGTCGATCTAAGAATAAGTACAATCATCGAATTTCAAGGAAAAGTTATGCTAACCTTGTTAAGGAGATGGTAAGAATTTAGTATATGTTCTTATGATTCCTAAATTTATCACAATATCTAATTTTTTCTTCATTTGAATGTAGAAGAAAGTATCTTCAAATGAAAGTGATTTTAATCGAGCTGACATGTAGAAGAAGGCTTGAGTTAATAAGAAACGAGAATACGACAATGAAGATGTTAAAAAAGTCGTGAATCGAATAGTAAGACAAGTACTAAATTTACATGAATATATGACATATAGCTTAATTATATTAAATTTCATTTCTTTTTAGGATGAGATCTCAAAGAATAATACAAATCCATTGGGCCACAAACATCACTCTCCCAATGATGTCTTAACACAAGCTTTGGGTACTCAACTTCAATTTCACACATGTTATCTCTTCCATACAAGACCCCCATGTATCATTCTAGTTAGAAACTTAACTCAACGAAATGAATCGCGCTTCTCTGCAGATCGACACTCAGACTTACCACTGTTGCTACGTTTTAGTAGTGATAGGAGTAGTTCGATATTTACAAATTCCTTTTTATCAGGTTTGAGGCTTATTAATGACGTAGGTCTTGAGCCTGAACAGAATGGCGTTGTTGTCGGGGAAGCCATTGGCATTTCGTAAGTTAAATTTCTAGTTAGATTATTCTTTTGCTTTTGATTTTTTTTCCTTTTTGTGTCAGTATTTTGAGCATGGATGTCACACCCCCTCCCAAGCCTTAATCCCCAAGACCGAGAAGGGAATGTGAGGGTAACCAGTAGTATCTCAAGACAACACTCATATTCAATATTCCCACATATTTCTTACAGACTTTAATAGGTTTACAGTATTCCACCTATCCATCTATACATATAGTTAATTTTTTCTCTATTCTTTGTTACATGATCTGAGCCGTGCCCTGAGAGTTTACCAAATCCTGAGGTGGTGGTGGGTAGTGGACTCCTCTTTGAACGCTCCGCTTTGCTACCTGAGGGGGGGGGGGGGGGGGGGGGGGGATATAAGAAAACATTTTGAAGAGTGTGAGCTACTAAGCCCAGTGAGTGGTTCTTTTAAGACAGAAATCACTTTGCAAATCATCATTTCTGGGAAATCAATCACATGATAATAATCTCAGTATAACTTATGCATGATCATAGATACATTCATGCAATCAATAATCTTTAGTCCTATGCTATACGTGGCATGCATATATCATTATCAATCATCACAATCACCTATGGAAACCTCCTATGACCCACTTCCCGCCAATGTGCACACCAACTATTTCTTTATCCTGCTAGTCATGCTTAGGCACTTGACTATATTTTCCGTCGGTCGTCACCGACTATTATTTCCCATCGACCGAGGCCGACTATATTTTCCCACCAAGCACCTTTTGTTAAGCATGCTAACTATGTAATTAGGGTATGTCAGTTTCCATAGTCATTTCAGAAACAATATCATGGCAGTTATCATATCATCAAAAGCATGTATTTTGTTCTTACATATGCATTTATTCACATATCAAAGCATAAAGCTATGTGAACACTCACCGTTTGCACGTGTTCCACTAAAATCACCCTTTTGACTACTCCCCTGTGAATTTCTCCATATACATGGAAATTCCTTAGTTAATACTTGCTATGTAAGTCAAAATGTTAAAATTTAGCAAGAATATCACCATTTATCGAAAATACCAGCTTACCCCACTTAGAAACTGCCAAAATATCAAGGTTGGTCCTTTAGAGGTTATTTTGGCCCAAGAATAGGCAGCTGGCGTTGGGCACTAGCACAATGGGCATAGCGCGTCGCCCAGACGTGCGTTTGCACACTGGGTGTGCGCTGGGAATGCGTCTGCGCTGGCACTGTGCGTTGGGGCTGGGCGATGTGCGCGGCACTGTGGGCTGATGCACGGAATGGGTGATGGACACAGTGCTGCGTGCATGCAAGGCTGGGCATCTGGCTGCCCTCACTCACCAACACAACCCCTTTTCTCTCAATTTTACCTAATAACTTAATTTCGCTCCCTAAAATGCTCTCAATTTACGACTTTAAGGCTGGTATGAATGAATTCCCTTGCCCAAGTTCCTTATTTATAGCCATCTCAAATTCACCCCAAGTTGACGAAACATCTATTATTTGTCTAACTCTAAGGCTGCCAACATGAAGTCTACTAAGTCTACCCCTAGGCTAGCTTTGTGTTGTTTCCTCCTTAGCTTGCCAACCAAAAGCCCCTTAGCTGCATGAAATCTCCTTCACCCACCACATGCTTTCTTAAGTTGCATGAAATCTCCCTTAGCCACCTCCTACTTAGTTTTTATGTGATTCTCCTTTTGCCACATCACTTCTTTAAATACTTCATATATTTTTCTACCCAAATGTTTAAGTCTTTTATTCGAAATTCTTGGCTTTCTCTCTTAAAATTCCCCATCAATTCCTCCTTGGCCAACGCATGAAGTGATCTCCACCAACGCATAGGGTGGCTCTTCAACGCATAGGCTTGCCTGACCTAGTGAACGCATGTGCTGGACCATTTAATGCATGGTGGTTGTATGGTTGTCGTATGGTAGGTTTGGCTGCATAGGCCCTCTCGGCCGCGTGGGCGTGCGTTTGGACTATACATCGGATGCATGGTCACTTGGTAGCACATTTAGGGTGGCTCACTCGTCGACGCATGGACCGATGCTCATCAACGTGTTAGCTGCGCGTCCCCTGTTGATGCATACGCATGCACTCCCGGTCGCATAGGCACATAGGCACGCGTCTCCTCGAACATATAGGCGTAAGCTCCGGTGCATAGGCACGCGCTTGACGCACAGCCTGTGGCGGTCCCTGCCACATGGCCTACGCGCGCGGTGCATGGCTTGTGCGTTTGGCCTCGACGCATGGCCTGTGTGCTTGGCACATGGCTTGCGTGCTTGGCCTCGACGCATGCTAGCTTATTTTGCCCTTATGGGTCCTACATGCATTTTCTTTGGTGATAAGCAACCCTTAGACAAATTTTCCCAAGCTTTCTTGCTTCCATCCCTTATTCCTTCTTGCGTTCACCATACCTTAAGCCTTTCTTAAGTGTTTGGTCCCTTGGTTATTTCTCCTTTGGGAAATTGGAGTGCTTTCTTCCTATTTGGTATTTTCCTTCTCCATTTAACTTTAGTTTTTGGGTAAGTCGCTTACTATGGACATATATCATCAGTAAGGATGGGGACAATCGAGTGGAGCATCTCGGCTTAGTGACGAGGTTCATGACCTTTGAGGTCAACTTGATGAGTTAACTTCTTGGTGTAGTAATGGTTGTAGGTAACCCACAATAGGTGCAAGCATTTAGGATTGATCACCCTGAGCAAGCATGCCCAAGTCTGCAGTGGAGCCCTATGCCACGAGACTACTCCATGGGAGGGTATCCCAGTTATATGGACCGACATTCTCCAAGGGCCAATGGGAGGAGTCCTATGACTATGGAAACCTAGGATGGGACCAGTTCCACTATGATTTACCCCCTACCAAATCTGACATGATGATGCATGCTCACACCGCCGACTCAGATATGTCATTAGAAGATGTGATTAGACACCTTACTATTAACAATATTGTTTTTTAGCAAGAGATCCGTGACCTCCAAGAGAGCTTTAGTCTTTATAGGTTGGAACTGATCTTCAAAGTTTGAGAGACTCAGTCACTCAATCTTTTGATTCAGTTGAGAGAGGATGCGAACCCTTGCTACACACATCTTATGACAACACCGAGGCGTGCGACGATGAGGTAATCTATGTCGACATTGAGGATGAGTTGGAAGATAGCATGCCATGTTTAGAATCAGTTTGTGAGGACTATGGAGAATCTGAGCTTAAACCCATCGATTTCCAGGTGATAGAGTTAGAGGTTGAAAAACCTTGCACTGTTCTGCAGTCTGGTATATCGTATATTTTTTAGTTTTGTTCTTCTCGTTCTTAAGAGTCAGTTGGGTCAGTTGAGTCAGAGTCTTTATTTTAAGTTGAATCACTCCTTGAGTTTTTTTTTTATTTTTCTTTTCCTTTTTTTCAAAGAAAATTAAAAATCCTAAATTCGACCTGTCTACTTCTCTTCAAAAGATGAAGAGCCTTATAGCCTTATCGGGCTATATCAACTCATCGAAGAAGGGACTAAAGAAATACGATAATTTATTTGTGCCTTGATAGGGGACAAGTCACCTCGAGTAATCGACGTTGTGACGTTGCGATCTTTCCTATAAATACTCCCCTTCGTCTTTAGGCCAAAATATGCCGAATTTTGGAGGCCAAATTGATGGATGCCGAAATTAAACGTCATTCTTCTTCTATTCCCTTCAATTTTCAATATCTTTAGGTTAGTTTCTATTTTATTTTGTGTAACGCCCCAAGTTTTTCATAACTCAAATTCTATAATTTCGTAAAATTGGAGGACAATTTTGTTAATTTCGAAATTTGGTTTGTTAAAAGGAAAAATTTGGATTTATGTCGCAATTAATTTAATTTTAAGTAAGTTAATTTTTAGTTAATGTCTAGTATTTTTTAAAATTTTTTAAATTTGGGGAATGTGATTGGTTTGATTTTTGAAATTATAATTTGAAGTAGAGGAGAAAAGGGTTTTAAAAATATGTATATATTTGTGTATTTAAGGAATAGAATAAAATCAAATAATATTTATATAAATCAAATAATATTTTTTAAAAAAAAAAATCTCCCTTATCTTTCCCTTTCACATGCAAACCGAGACCCCCTCCAATTTTTCCTCCTTGCATGTGAAGGAACTCTTATACCAAAGTATCTAAGCGGAAGTGGATCTTTCCAAAGACATTGTGACTAATTACCACATTTACATTCAAATAGACAAATATACATCATACTACAAAATTACCGGCATGCTTTAAAATAACAAACAAGAGAACAAGTAAACTTACCAGTTGAAGACTCTTTCTTCACAACAAAGCTCGTTCTCTCCAAGCAAACAGGCTCCTCTTGCTCTCCCTGGAATGTCAAGCCAATCGTTGACCAAAACTTCAGTCGTCTACTCACAAACGATCTTCACACGAATAGAGGAAATAGGGACAACACCACCACTTGGAACCCTCGGTATTCTTGGTGTGAGAATCCAAAGAGTGAGCTCTATTGGGATTTGGTAGAGGGGAGGAGGAATGAAGATCATATACAACGATCAAGCAAGTGGGAGAAGTGTAGGGTCTATCATATAGACAAAATGCTTGATCGTTTAGTAGGGAGTACACGATCGTGTAGGAAAAAGGCAGTGATCGTTTATACGATCGTTTAGTAAATTCTCGATGCTAGACGGTCGTTCAGTAAAATGTAGGCGATCATTTAAAAAGATGCACGCGCATGTATGCGATTGTGTAGTAAATCAAAGCTATAGTATAGTCTCTGATTTTACTAAGCAATAGGTGGTGACGAAAAATTAATTATTAGCCGTCAAAGACTTGATGACTAAAATTAGGTGAATGCAATATGCGATGCATGTCTTAAGGTATGCATTGATTATCATGCGTCAGTGGTCATGCGTTGGAATGAAATTATGCGTTAAAGTCGTATGCGATTACCATGCGTTCCCGTCACAAGTTTTCTTGCACTCACACCAAGTATAATGCAAACACAAGTTTCTCGTGTGATCCGAGGTCGAACTCAGGGACTTGTAACTAAAACTATGCGGTAATGTGTATGCGGCAATTGAATAAAAGAATGATGGGGGGTTTTATGCTATAACTACTCCTACTCCTAATTAACAGACAACGCAATGAGAATATGAATGAGAGATAGAGACACAACAACCGTTGACGCGTAGTAAATGCATGGAAAATAGATAAAATGTGAGGATGTCTTCATCGCAACCCTTAAGAGAGACCGCAAGGGCAACCTCAGCCAACGCAAGCTATGCGATCATGCTTCACACACTTGAGCCTATTTCTAGGACATATGCGACGTGTATGCAAAAGGGTCGAGATGACCGCATACCGCCACTGTATCGTACTTCCTGGTCGCATGCAATGTCCTCTCCGTAGGGTGCATACACTGTGTAATAGCAAAAGAGCTTATTCCTAAGTTCCCCATTCTTGCTTATGCGTTCCAATACACTCTCTCGGGTCTTAGATTTGGATTTTAGACTACTATTCCAAGTATGCCTAAATGATGAATGATGAGCTCATAAGACAAGGTAACCATATAAACTTGGTTGACGTAAGATTATTCCTATCTCTAGTGAATACTTGCTTACATTGCTTAATGTGACCAACCACTTACCTTCCCAGGGAGTTAGTTATTGCTGATTTACTCATAGACAAGCATTGCGTCCACTTATAGACAGGCATTGCTATAGCTTCACACTAAGAAAATAAGGTTTTCTAACACACTCGCACAAGCACACCTTCTGATGGTTTGCTACATGCTTTATAACTCTAATCCACATGACTAAGTATGTGACACTCTAGCAATCTCACTAAGTGATGCAATGAAAATTAAGGATGCTAAGTATAGAAAGATGGAGATGGAATCGAAGGAAACATAGAAATACATTGAAAACACAATGTATTAATTTCTTAATCCAAAATGTAATAGAATACAATATAAGAAAAGAAGAGGAAATGGAATGACCAGTTGGAAGCAATGTCTTGCTTCCAAGAGATGTGTGTCAAGGCTGCCGATGGTGCCATAAAAGGGCTGTGGAGCTGACTCTCTCGAGATCTAACTCCGGTCGAAGCCTCCAATCATCACTCAGAATGGATAAAGAAGATGAAGAACTCTTAAACTTTCTTTTAACGTGTTCGTCTGGATAACAGGGATCTGCCCTATGGCAAGCCTCAGGCAAAAAACCCTAGATGATTTGAAATTCTGCTCAGCGGCTTCTATTTATAGAGCTTGGATCATCGACAACATTTATGGACCTATTCTGATTTTGACATTAGCGGCACATTAGTCCTTTTATGAATCTCTGCTACTAACGGCGTGGTAGGTGAAATGTCAACATCATCTTTTGATTTTCCTGAGATATGCGTTGATGCGTCCATTCCACCAACCTTGCGGTGATCCTTCTATTATGGTTACCGTGTAGCTACAATCGTACAGGGACCGCATTCACTTAATTACCGCAACTTCTACACGATGACCGCAATCGCTTGACGATTGCAACTCCTATGTGATGGACGCATGCGGTTAATTACCGCAACACTCATGCATTGATCGTATGAATTCACCTTTGCGATGGAGAGTTTCTCCGCATACGGTCGTTTATGCGGTAGCCTGGCTTCCGCGTCTGTGTCCATTTCCTGCATTATCTACGAAAATAGACAATTGAACGCATAATAACACATAATAGTGGGTTAGCCGAGATTCTCAATGTTGAATGCCGCAAACTCATTTTCTCATGAATTCCTAACATAATTGCCGCATATTCGGCTCAATAGCCCTCATAATTCTAAATAAAATGCCTAAGATGATGTGCATTTCTGCATGTCATCTTTAGGCAACACACACTTTACTTGAGCAAATTACATGATCTTATTGCAAAATGAAAACGATTTTCATTTTATTCTTCAGTTACGAAAACTGAATCAAACTTTCCACTAACACACGGTTACAG
This sequence comes from Benincasa hispida, assembly GCF_009727055.1. Taxonomy (NCBI): domain Eukaryota; kingdom Viridiplantae; phylum Streptophyta; class Magnoliopsida; order Cucurbitales; family Cucurbitaceae; genus Benincasa; species Benincasa hispida. The sequence goes on from NC_052358.1 coordinate 27,329,051, forward strand.
AGAACACGGCGACCAATTATCCTATAATTGTCATAGAAAAATAAAAAATATAATCATATTATATTCATGAACCTATAGTTTAATATCACATATAGACCATAGTGTTTTCTCCTCCACTAGATATAAATCATATTTATACCCACTTTCCTCCAATTAATGTATCTCATACATAAAGTCAATCATATCAAATAAAATTAACCATTTAATCATATCATATATAATTGAACTCTCTCTTGTCAATTTGAACATTTCAAACTGACCCAAAAACTGATTCTCGACTTGAATCCATTGAGCTACCAAGGGAACCTTATAGACCTGTGGCTCGAAACTCCAACGATACGTGAATAGCTGACTAAACTCTTTAGCCATGTGATCCACCATCCGTTAACTGCCAGACATTTCGCTAAAGACCGACAGCTGAACTCTTCTTACCACAGATATATTTTTGTGTCCATCGGATATGATCAATCAATAGTATGATAACCCTTCATAGATGCTCTAAGTACAGTTGGGCCAATTTATTGTTTTTCCCCTGTAGTTACATCTAACTCCTTAAGTACCACTGATTCCTCTAATGAACAATACAATATAGTCCTACTATGGATGACACCTCTCGAATCATGAGAAGGTGTGTGGCGCCACATCGTTCAAGCCTCGGGATCAACCCTTAAGGGAGAAATCTATCTACTTACCCCTGCTTCAAGGAAGGAGTGAATTCCATCTTGTGTAGTTGAGTTCCCACTTCCTAAATCAGACGAATCTCCAAAGTGGTAGGTTTGAGTCGGTGACTTGGCCACTCGCACCCATGCAAATCAAAAGATCCCTCAAAGGCAGAAGTTTGCAACTTAATCAGGATTGAGGTCATGTTACCTATGGTCATCCTAGTGAAGTGAAGTCTCTATCATGAACGACGTTATATAACGAGACTTAACACTTCGTGCTCAGGTCATATACAAACTCTTTGTATAGGATGCACCCGCTCGCATGTCCCCACATGAATGATCAGGATCAGACTATCTGTAGCAAATCACAACACTTATAACTATTCTACAAAGCGGGTCACATCCGTAGCGTTACTAGGATAAGGTTTCCTTCCTATATCCATATACTACAGGGATTTTAGTTTATTGATTTGTGGTACATGATCCACTTGTATGTCTCTATATACATGCTTAAGTTACATAATGACAACTAGGGATTTTAGTTTATTGATTTGTGGTAAAGCAAATAAAACATCCAATGTTCAAAGAAAAGTAGTGAAGAAAATATCATATATTATACATCACAAACGTTCGTATAAAACTGTGTTTACAAACTACAGGACACGAGAGTTTAGGGCATCATCCTCAACAGCGTGAACACCCTTCCCTAGCCCTAGCTTTGCTACTACCCGTTTTCCATTCCTCGTCATTGGAATTGTCTTCAGCCACACCACCGTCAGTCACCCAGCCTCACGCCGTAGCCCATCCCTACACAGTCGTGACCGCACCGCCCATTCGCGTTCCAGCCGCCCAATCGTGCGTGTTGTAGCGTTTCCCCTCCGTCCGTTAAGCACTTTCCCTTTCTATCTTTGCACACGTATCCCTCTCTCAAACTCAAATCTCACAACCACCACAATTAAAGCTCTACTCCATTGTTCACGCACAGATCTAGTCATCGTCGCCTTCAGTCGGTCCACTGTCGACCTTCACGTTTGAGGTGCAGCATCAGCCGCTGGCATCGTCTACAGATCTTAGGCAGCTAGATTTGCATGGGGATAGCCAGATCTGTGTGTGGATACCTCTATGCATGTTCGTCGGGGCTTCTATTGTCGTCTTTGTGCGGGCGTTGCCTTCATCCTAATGGGTTTTGACTAAAGGTTCCATTTGGGTAAGGATTTGGTTGTTTTTGCTTGATTTTTTTGAAAGATCTTTAATACGCTTTAACTTTTGGCTCATCTGGTCAATACCTAGATGTTTCAGTTGTGGATTGAAGAGTGGAAGTAAATATTCAGTTGCTGTATAGCAAGTTTGAGACCAGTTTCACTAAGCTTTTGGTAAGTATTTGAGGCTTCATGGCTGATAACGGGCAAAAATGCACGTTATCATAGTGCTAAATTCTTAAACAATATTAGATTGCGTTGATGAAATATGTTAATTTGCGTCCATTAAGCATCGATTTCATAATATTGCGATCACATGTGTTCATCGCATTAGAATTATTGATTTTTGTATTTTTGTGCAGAATATGCGTTGATGCAATGCAAGAATTGCGATCATAGGAATTCATTGGTCGAGCGCAACTTCACCGCAAGGCATTGTGATGATTGTGATCACAAACATTCGCTCGAGAAAGATCGCCGCAACTTGGTCAGTGCAACATGGTGGGTGCATCTGGGTGAAAGGCTAATTAATCTCGATGGGACAGAAAGCTGATGACAGTCGAATCTGAATTAAGTTGACAGCTGATAACAGTCTCGTAGTACATTCAGCTTTTTGGTGACAAATATTTGGTGCACCAGTCAGGAATTAAAGTCATCTCATCTGTACAATCATGATATAGAAGTCGCCGTTCACCTTGGATGTCTATAAATACCATGAGCATTCTTCAGAAAAGGGGTTCAACAGTTAGAGATTTCATACTTCAGTTCACACATCTTTGTTCATAGTTTTCTTTCATTTTAAGGCGGATGCAAGGGAGGAGGTTGTGCCGGAAGATCATTTCATTAAACAAAAATGGGAGAGTGTCGGAAGCTCTAAGGACAGAAAGAGGGCCGACGCTTGCGAAAGTAGGAACATCTTTAGAACCGAATAAAGACTGCAGTGTAAAAGCCTAAGCAGCAAGGAATTGCTACCAGGCTCTCTACCTTTAACTTCCATTGTTATTTTGTACTCAAACTCATCTATAAAAATGGAATTTCCTTCTCTATATCTGTTCACTCGTTCTTATTTACGCATGAGTAGCTAAATCAGTTGAATGGGTTGAGGAGCATTTACCTAGCACAACTAGGGAATCTTCATGCTATGCGTTTATCTTGTATTATGTATGCTTCATTTGTCCATTAGAGATACTCAGGGGGGTAGTCTAAGAACATGATCTAGACTTGCGAAGGTCAGGTTAGAATCTAGGCTCGGAAGAGCCAGATTAGAACGCATAATCAAGAGATTAGAGCTTAGGAATGAGCACTATTTGTTATCAACGCATTGCATTCATCCTAGAGATAGGATATGATTGTATGCGGTCATCTTGCTTTTATGCATTTTGCATCATCGCATAGGACAAGAGTAGAGACTTAGGGATAAGCTCTATGGACACTTTTACATTGAACACATGCGTCTTAGACTTAGGAGCATCACATTTGCATTGGAAAATGACTTGTTGTGCATGGTTGTAACATGATCGCATAGTCTGATGCATTCCCAAGTAATGCTAGCCAAAGATCTTCTCAACCCGTTCATCGCATACTCATTGCATCTATCACGCAACTTCCTTTTCTCAACTCCGCCGCATTTGTTTATTTATTTCTTGTCAATGCAATCAAACAACAAACCAACAATTTATTTACTCGGTTACCGCAAGGTTTTCATAAAAATTACCAACGTAATCTATTTTCACAAGTCTCTATGTTCGACCCTGGACTTACCAGGAAACTTAGAGGAATTTACACTTGGATTTCGTTGGGAAAACTTGAGTGCACAACGCAATTCCATCAACGCATATCAGTCACATTTCCACTTCATAAAATCAAGCATCAAGTTTTTGGCTGCGTTGCCGGGGACTTCGACAAAATAGTTTGCTAACGGTAATTTTTCTGATTTCTTTGCAGACTCTCAATCTCTTGCGAGTTACAACCCAGAGATTGAGAGGACATTTAGACGAAGACTGAGAGACCACCAACAGCAACCACAGTTAGATAAAGAAGAGATGGTGAAGCAACCTAGAAATGGAGCACCAAATGATAACAATGTCATGGCGGATCCAATTCTATTGGCAAACGATCGCAATAGACCCATTAGAGACTATGCATCGCCAAAACTCTATGATTTCTCTCCATGAATCATGAGGCTTGCCCTCGCCGGAAGCCGATTCAAAATGAAGCCGGTGATGTTGCAGATGATCCAGACTTTAGAACAATTCAGAGGAAAGCATGGCGAGGACCACATGTCCACTTCCGAAGCTTTATTGAAATCTAAAATACTTTTGTGTTCCCCAACATCTCTACCAAAGAAGTTCGACTCACGTTGTTCCCATTTTCTCTCTGTGATCAGGCAAGGAAATGGGCATATTCTCTCGAGCTGGGAGAGATCACTTCCACCTACCGAGAATGTCGGACGAATGAAACTTATCACAGATTTTGAATAAGACATGAATGAATCGTTCAGCGATGCTTGGGCGAGGTTTAAAAGGTTGGTTCGGGATTGTCCACATAATGGGTTGCTAGACTACCTTCAAATGGAGATTTTCTATCATGGTTTGAATCCCGTTTCACAGAACACTGCCAATGCGGCAGCCGCTGGTGGTCTGCTTGATAAAACATATGATGAGGCGAAGAATATCTTGGATCGCATCTCTAAAAACCATGAAGATTGGAGAGAGAGTGACTAGAGATTGAAACTCAAAGACACTGACGCAAATAATAGCGCTATTTCTTCGTTACAAAACCAGATGACCGATATGATGAATTTAATCCAAGGAATTCTGATTAGCAGCCCGACACCGCAAACTGGGAAAATCAATGCAATCAGTCAAAACACTACAAGGTGTACTACTTGCGGTGATGGGCATGTGATGGAAGATTGCCCGCAAAATCCACAATCTCTATACTTTGTAAAGAATAACCCTTTTTCGAATACTTACAACCTCAGGTGGAGAAACCACCTAATTTTTCTTGGAAGAATCAACAACAAAATTTCCAACTTGTGGTGTAAAAAGAAGGGCCACCAGGATTTTTCCCATGCAACAATGGTCAACCGAGCAATCAAACAAGTAGCTCACAACCACTGCAATCCTCTTCTTTGGAGAGCCTACTGAAGCAATACATAGAGAAAAACGAAACCGTGCTTCAAAGTCAGGCCATGTCCATCCACAACCTCGAATTACAGATGGGCCAGATTGCGAGTGAATTGAAGAGTAGGCCGCAAGGGGCTTTGCCGAGTTCAACAGAACTCCCACGCAACCTAGGGGGATCAGGTAAAGAGCAATATCAGGTTGTGACATTGCGAAGTGGGAAGACTGTGGAAGGAGAAAAGAAGGAGCTTAGTAAAACAAGCAGCTGAACCTGAGATTGTAGTGACACAAGAAGAAGAAAAGGAAGAAGAAGCAGTAGAACTAGAGGTTGCGTTGACCTCAAAGCCAACTGAAATGGGAACCGTGAAAGTTCAGTTATCCCCTCTCCCACAGAGACTAAGGAAGAAAAAGAATGAAGAGGTACAATACCAAGGCTTCTTATCTATGTTAAAGCAATTACATGTTAATATTCCTTTCATTGAAACGATTGAGGAAATGTCTGCCTATGCCAAGTTTCTGAAGGATATGGTAACTAAGAAGAGGAGAGCTGGAAAATTTTCCACGGTGGCATTAACACAAATTCCAAATCAATAATTCCACCGAAGATGAGCGATCCTGGGAGCTTTACTATACCATGCTCCATAGGAGGACTCTACATCGGGCAAGCTTTGTGTAACTTAGGGGCCAACATAAATTTGATGCCTCTGTCAATCTTTAGACAATTAAATGTGGGGCAACTTGTGCCTACAACAGTGACTCTCCAACTAGCCGATAGATCTCTGGTTCATCTAGAGGGAAAGGTGAAGGATGTGCTGATAACCATTGACAAATTTATCCTACCAGCCGACTTCATCATTTTGGACTATGAGGCTGACAAAGATGTACCCATCATTTTGGGGCGACCTTTTCTATCAATGGGTCATGCTCAAATTGTTGTGCATAAAGGGGAAATCATTTTGAGTATCAACGGACAGAAGCTCAAGTTTAATATAATTCATGCCATGAAGTTTCCGGATGAAGAAGACCTACATGATTCAGATGATGACCAGAATTCGATTGAAGAAGAAAAGTTTGATGAAGAGAATGAAGAAGAGGATGCCAGCACATCTGTTGCTGCCTGCAATGCGATCATAACAAAAACAAACAAGGAAGAAGAAATAATCGTAAAGAAAGAAGCGGAGCCAACAGAAAAAGAAGAAAGAAAAACAATGCAACCTTCCTTAGTGGAGCCACCAACACTTGAATTGAAGACCCTACCAACCCATTTAAAGTACGCATTTTTTGGGCAGAATGAGAAGCTGCCAGTTCTCATTTCCTCTACGCTCAACAAAGTCCAGGAGAATGTGTTGATGAGCATTCTAAGGAAGCATGTGCGAGCAATTGGCTGGACGCTCGCCGACATTAGAGGAATTAGCCTTGCGTACTACATGCACCGCATTCGTCTTGAAGATGACCACAAAGCAAAAATTGAACATCAATGCAGACTCAACCCTGTGATGAAGGAGGTCGTCAAGAAGGAGATCATTAAATGGCTAGATGCGGGCATTATCTATCCTATAGCAGATAGCATGTGGGTTAGCCCCGTGCAGTGTGTACCGAAGAAGGGCAGCATGACGGTAGTCCCGAATGAAAATAATGAATTAATACCGCAAAGGATCATCACTGGATGGCGCATATGCATGGATTACCACAAGCTAAATGCGGCCACAAGGAAAGATCATTTCCCTCTACCATTCATTGATCAAATGCTAGACCGTCTAGTTGGGAATGACTTCTACTACTTCCTGGATGGTTATGCCGGATACAACCAAATTATGATACCTCCAGAAGATTAAGACAAGACCACATTTACCTACCCATATGGGACATTTGCTTTTCACCTCATACCTTTTGGCCTCTGCAATGTGTCAAGCACATTCCAAAGGTGCATGATTGCCATCTTTTTAGATTATCTTAAGGACTTTGTGGAAATATTTATGGATGACTTCTCTGTTTATGGGAACACTTATGAAGTCTGCTTAGCCAATTTGGAGAAGATACTGAAAAGGTGTGAAGAGACAAGTTAGTGCTTAATAGGAAAAAATGTCATTTCATGGTAAAGGAGGGCATAGTGTTGGGACATAAGGTCTCTTGGGATGGGTTGGAGGTGGATAAAGCAAACATTGAAGCAATTGAAAAACTTCCACCTCCAACCAGCGTGAAGGCTGTACGAAGCTTCTTGGGGCACGTTAGATTCTACAGATGATTCGTCAAAGACTTTTCTAAAATAGCACGACTATTGAGTGAGTTGTTAGAGGTGGACAGAAAATTTGAGTTTGACAACAACTGCCTCAACGCATTTTGAGTTTTGAAGAATGCACTGATTACCGCACTCGTATTGATTGCAGCGAATTGCACACCTCCTTTTGAAATAATGTGTGACGCAAGCGGATATGCAATAGGAGCAGCTTTAGCGCAAAAGAGAAAAACAATCTTGCATCCCATCACATATGCGAGTAAGACATTAAACCATGCTCAGACAAATTATACCACCACAGAGAAATAACTCCTGGCAGTAATTTTTGCGTTGGAAAAATTTCGGGCATATCTTTTGGGAACAAAGGTACTCATCCACACTGATCACTCGGCGATCAAATATTTAATGAAAGCCGAGGTTGATCAGATGGGTTCTTCTCCTTCAAGAATTTGATATAGAAATAATTGACCGGAAGGGGATAGAGAACTAAGTTGCAGATCACTTGTCTAGACTAGAAAATCTGGAGGTTGACCACAATGAGTCTGAAGTGAATGTCGTATTCCCGGATGAGCAGCTGTTCCATAAAGAAGAATTTCCCTGGTATGTAGACATAGTCAATTATTTGGTTTGCGAGCAATTTCCTGAAGATTACACCTACCACCAATAGAAGAAGCTCAAGCATGAATGCAGACATTATTAATGGGATGAGCCGAATCTATATAAAAGAGGTGCAGACCAGATGATTATGCATACCAAATGCTACTCAACAACGCATATTATCACAATGCCATGACTCACCATATAGTGGGCACTTTGGAGGGAAGCACACCATAGCTAAGGTTTTGCAAGTGGATTCTTTTGGCCTACATTGGTCAAGGATGCGGCTGACTACACAATGAAGTGTGATCGGTGCCAACGCACAGGTAACATTACATAGAAACATGCAATGCCAATGAACATTATCTTGGAGCTTGAATTGTTCGACGTATGGTGGATTGATTTCATGGGACCATTCCCTCCTTCAAATGGTAAACACTATATTTTATTAGCCGTCGATTATGTCTCCAAGTGGGTAGAGACAATAGCATGGGCCACAAGTGATGCAGCGATAGTCTCCTAGTTCCTGAAGAAAAATATTTTCACTCGTTTTGGCACTCCTCGTGCCATCATAAGTGATGAAGGATCCCACTTTGTCAACCGAAATATCAAGGAGCTGCTGCGCAAATACAACATTCTCCATAAAGTGGCCACCGCATACCATCTGTAAACGAACAATCAGGCCGAGGTGTCCAATAGAGAAATTAAGCTAATACTTGAGAAGGTAGTAAAGCCTTCATGGAAAGATTGGGCAACGAAGCTTAACGATGCATTGTGGGCATACCGGACCGCATTAAAAACGCCCATGGGTATGTCCCATATGCGTTGGTATTTGGTAAGGCATGTCATTTTCCTTTGGAGCTGGAATATAAGGCACTGTGGGCGGTAAAGAAGCTGAATTTCGATTTGAGGAAAGAAGGAGAAGCGTGAAAAATGCAATTGGTCGAGCTAGAAGAATGGAGGATTAACGCATATGAAAATGAGAAGATTTATAAGGAGCGCACCAAGCGCTGGCATGACAAACGCATATGCGATAAGAACCTTCAAGTCGGGCAAAAAGTCTTACTCTTCAACTCAAGACTGCGGCTCTTCCAGGGATAATTAAAATCATGCTGGTCCGGACCCTTCATTATCAAAGAAATATTCCCACATGGTGCAGTGGAACCGATCACTGAGGATGGCAGCCAGACATATAAGGTTAGTGGACAGTGAGTCAAGGCATATTGTGGAGGTGATTTCCAGCCAGAAATTGCCTCCATAAAGCTGACAAACCCCGGACTACCCCTTACTTGATTCTTGAACTCTTATTCCTTCGTCACTTTTACTATCATTTACCTATCTATATCTCACTTATCTTCTCTAAAAAAAAAAAAAAAAATTGTTGTTTTGTTTTAAATCATTTGACCTTCTCTTTGTTTGTTTACAACGATTAAGGCACAGGATTGCGAAGATGTTACACGAAACAGCAAATTATCTCAATCCATCACCGCAATCCAAAGAAGAGAGATCGCCGCAAAGATGGATGCGTCAATATACAATGCGGGCGACAACACAAATTTGGGGGTGTATTCTTCCTTATCTTTATTTCAAATTTTGCGCTATCACATTGCATTTTAGTTTTAAAAGTTTTATCATCGCATCCTCTTTGATCACCGCAATCATTTGGCATAGATAAATTTAGTAGGTTATCGCATAATGTCTCTTTGCCAAGTATGATTTCAATGATGAAAAATATGCTTCTATTTCTTTTGTATATACTAGAGTCAACTTAATCTTAAGATAGTCACCCCATAAAATATTTCTAGAAGTTAGGGGTTTGCTAACTTTCTTTCAAACACTCTTTACAATGCATTCTAAGAACATCGCATGACTTTTTTCTATTTTGGCAATGAGGGCATTGCCACATTTTAAATTTAGGGGTGAGGTATTTATTTTCGACCTTGCTATTCTATGAAAAAAAAAGTTTGAGAATAACAACTCCATTGTCAACGCAATAGGAAACCCATGTTGATAAGAGTTAAGTTGTGAAAGGCACTTACCCGTAGTTGGATGTCCGCATGACACACGTGGGGGCAAGCCAAAACGAAAGTAAGTCACTAGGATCAACGCATAAATAACTTACCATAACTCCACTGCCAAATAGGTATGAGTTTAGTCTGAGAAAGAGTGCATTGCTCGTAGTTGGATGTTCGCATGACACCCGTGGGGGCAAGCCAAAACGAAGGCAAGGCACTTAGATCAATGCAAGGTTAGAAAAAATATATCAATGAAGAAAATTTTTATGCAAGGATAAAATCACTTGACACCCCAATAGAAAATTCTCTTTTTGAAATAAATCATGCGATGTTCCAGAATTTAGTAAAGTCCTTTTGAAGGGTAAGCTTGCAGCCCCTAGGTTTTAGAAATATTTTAAAAAGAGACTTGAATAAGACTTAAGGAAATTTTGGTATATAGGATTTGAACAAATATCCTTGAGAAATCTAGGAAAGAACATTGCATTTGGCTTGCTAAAGGAATCTTTAGCTCATGCTTGAGGACAAGCATTGTTTAAATTTGGGGGTGTGATAACAGGCAGAAATGCACGTTATCATAGTGCTAAGTTCTTAAACAATGTTGGATTGCATTGATGAAATATATTAATTTGTGTCCATTAAGCATCGATTTCATAATATTGCGGTCGTAGTGCTCATCGCATTAAAACTACTACTTTTGTATTTTTGTGCAGAATATGCGTTGACGCAATGCAAGAATTGCGATCATAAGAAATCATTGGTCAAGCGCAACTTCACCTCAAGGCTTTGTGATGATTGTGTTCACAAACATTCGCCCGAGAAGGATTGCCACAACTTGGTCAGCGTAACATGGTGGGTGCATATGGGTGAAAGGCTAATTAATCGCGATGGGACAGAAAGCTGATGACAGTCGAATTCGAATTAAGTTGACAGTCGATAACGGTCACAAAGTACATTCAGCTTTTTGGTGATAAATATTCGGTGCATCAGTCAAGAATTAAAGTCATCCCATCTATACAATCATGAGAGAGAAGCCGTCGTTCACCTTGGATGTCTATAAATACCAAAAGCATTCTTCAGAAAAGGTGTTCAGCAGTTAGAGATTTCATACTTCAGTTTGCACGTCCTTGTTCATAGTTTTCTTTCATTTTAAGGCAAATGCGAGGGAGGAGGTTGTGCCAACAGATCGTTCCAGTAAGCTTGGGAGAGCGCCGGAAGCTCCAAGGACAGAGAGAGGGCCGACACTTGCGGAAGCAGAAACATCTTTAGAACCGAATAGAGACTGCAGTGTAAAAGCCTCGGTCAGCAAGGAATTGCTACAAGGCTCTCTACCTTCAACTTCCATTGTTATTTTGTACTCACACTCATCTATAAAAATGGAATTTCTTTCTCTATATCTGTTCACTCGCTGTTATTTACGCATGAGTAGCTAAATCAGTTGAATGGGTTGAGGAGCATTTAGCTAGCATAACTAGGGAATCTTCATGCTATGGATTTATCTTGTATTATGTATGCTTCATTCATCCACTAGAGATACTCGAGAGGGTAGTCTAAGGATGGGATCTAGAATTGGGAAAGTCAGGTTAGAATCTAGGCTCGAAAGAGCCAGATTAGAATGCATAATCAAGAGATAGGAGCTTAGGAATGAGCACTATTTGTTATTAACGTATCGCATGCATCCTAGAGATAGGATATGATTGTATGCGGTCACCTTGCTTTTATGCATTTTACATCATCGCATATGACAAGAGTAGAGACTTAGGGATAAGCTCTATGGACACTTTTGCATTCAACACATGCGTCCTAGACTTAGGAGCACCGCATTTGCATTGAAAAATGACTTGCTGTGCATGGTTGTAACATGATCGCATAGTCTGACGTATTCCCAAATAACACTAGCTAAAGATCTTCTCAGCCCGTTCATCGCATATTCATTGCATCTATCACGCAACTACCTTTTCTCAACTCTGCTGCATTTGTTTATTTATTTCTTATCAACGCAATCAAACAACAAACCGACAATTTATTTACTCGGTTACTGCAAGATTTTTATAAAAATTACCAACGCAATCTGTTTTCACAAGTCCCTGTGTTCGACCCTGGACTTACTAGGAAACTCAGAGGAATTTACACTTGGATTCCATTGGGAAAACTTGAGTGCACAACGCAATTCCATCAATGCATATCATTCATATTTCCACTTCATAAAATCAAGCATCAATGGCCATTTGAAGTATTAAAGGTGTTGTAGATTAAGTTTATAATCGTTAGTTGGGGTTTATGTTCAGGTCAGGCCACTAGATTGAAGTCTTGAAGGGGTTTTGGGTCGAGCCACGTGTTGTGTAAATAATCTTATTACTGGAATCACCTTTGTGCCGGGTGATAAATTTAAGATTTATTTTGAGGATTTTAAGAATGTTTACAAAGATAATTTTGATTGTTCTGATATTGAATGGACTGTTTAGAAAAAATGTATGAGCATGTAATAATATGTTTAAAGCATGTTAATGTATGAGCATGATTTATAATTTTATGAGTTCTATTAAAAGAACGATTGAGCATGACCTTAAATTATGAGTTAAGTACTACTACTAGAATGTCTTAAAGTTAGGTGTGAGTTAGGCATTTATTGATGTATATAGTTATGTGATTTATTATGAAAATGTGTAGGCCAAATGATGTATTATGAAATTCCGAATATTTGATTTTTACATGTTTTAGTGCATTAAAGTGATATACTAAAGTTGATCCCTCAACACTAGATTAATCACATGTGATGAGTTAGTTAATATGACTTTGATGAAGAGATTTTAGAGGACTTATGATTATGTGAATGTTATATGTAATATGAAGTTAGTTGCGACCTCTTTTCCTTTCCACATTATTTGACTACATGAAAGTGATGCGTGTCTAAGGGTGCTAGTACATCAAAGAAGTGTCCTAGGGCTGGTATGTATGAAAGTGATACATACCTAGGGGGTGCTGGGTGTACGTAAGAGGTACACACTCAGTGGGTTATGTGTATGCGAAAGAGGTGTACACACAACCATGTGTACGTAAGAGGTACACACTTAGTGAGTTATGTCTATACTAAAGAGATGTACACATAACCATGTGTACGTAAGAGGTAAACACTCAGTGGGTTATATGTATACGAAAGAGGTGTACACATAACCATGTGTACGTAAGAGGTAAGCACTCAGTGGGTTATGTATATACGAAAGAGGTGTACACATAACCATATGTACATAAGAGGTAAACATTCAGTGAGTTATGTGTATATGAAAGAGATGTATGCATAATCATGTATACGAAAGAGGTACACATCCCTACATTCATAGAGAGGACCTGGGGTGTACGGAAGAGGTGCACTCTAGGGGAAAGAAAAAAGAGTGAGTCATTTAAGGGAAATCTTTAGGTCCCACTAGTAGAAAGTTTCAATTCATGTTGCATTTATTGGACATAAATGCTTAGCCTAACCCCAGTAGGGGGTTACATACTGAGTATTTTATACTCACCCTTTCTCATGTTTATGTTTCAAATAAGGGCAAGGACGCACTGGCGAATGACAAGACGAATCCTTGAACGAGCCACTGGGGACCAGTTTTATGCTTCCGCTTATGATGTTTAGATTCTTTCATGTTTTTTCAATTTTCAGTCTTGATGTTTGAAACTTACTGTTAGTATCCGTTTCCAGTCTTTTACAATGTTCTAGACACATTAAATTTCTAATTATGATTTATGGATACCTTGTTATTTGACTTTTATTTAATTTTAATGAATATCTTTTATTTGACTTTATTTATCTAGCATTTATTTCGCTATGAAAATGTGTCATTTTAAATTCTATGCAATCATGTGTATAGTAAAGACCTAATTCGAGTCCTAGGGAGTCGGGTCATTACGTTTTGAGTTGTAATCGACGGATTGGAGGTTTGTTCTTGATTTGTCTATGAATTGAGAGGTAATCTTTATCTAATTTCTTTGAGCAAGAGTCTTATGCTAATTTCTTGAAGGTTTTCTAGTTAATTTAACTGTACTCTTGTGAATTCTTTGGATAGATTCGTTTTAATATTGATAGAGTTTCGATGAATTCTTCTGACAAATTAATTCTTTGAAATTTTTGTTTGCAAAATTGTCATAGCCTATGCAATATTGATTGATTTAGTTGCACGTATTAGGATCGTATATTTAAGGTCTAGAATTTTTCTAGCCAAACTCATGTATGCCTTAATATAATCTTTTCCAAATAAATCATGCTACAAGATATGGCTTTCCAGCTTGTAGTATGTCTCAACAATTGAACCCTTTCTTAATGCTTTTCAGTTTTAACTTATATGTCGCTGAGAATGAAAAGCTTTAAACTGAATTAGTGCTGATTTAGATTTTGATCAAAATTGGCTAATTAGGCTATTAGATTTTCTAATAGGTTGAGGGGTTGACAGATTCAGTATAATTAATTGATGCCTAATGAAAGAAATTGCATAGGAACTCTCTCTTGCTCTAGAAATTGGATAGACTCCTATCCTAGATTGCATTTACCCTTTTATTTAAATTTCACGCATGTTATCTCTTCCACACAAGATCCCTCATTTATCACTCTAGTTAGAAACTTAACTCAACGAAACCAATCGTGCTTCTCTGTAGATCGACTCAGACTTACCACTATTGCTATGTTTTAGTAGTGATAGGAGTAGTTCAGTATTTACAAATTTCTTTTGATTAGGTTTAAGGCTTATTAACGATATAGGTCTTGAGCCCGAATAGTGGGGTTGGCAGTTTTGTTACTCCAACGGCTTAGTTTCACACAGTGAAACGAAAATTAAAACATGGGAAGGATGAAAACAAGGAAATTGTATGTGAGAATGAAGCACTTCGTCAACGTGTTAGAGAATTAGAAGCTCGTCTTCAAATATCATCTTCTACAGCATTTTCTGGACATGGAAGTTGCTCCAGGAAATATTTTACATATAAGATCGAATCTCAAGATAAACAAAAAGACAAGATGAAGACTGCATATGAAAAGAAACATAAAGAGAAGATTAAGGTGGAGGAGATTAACTCCCTAGAGAAACGAAGAGACAAGATAAAGGTGAATGTAAATTGCAACACAGAAGATTTGAAAATCCTTAAGGTAAGTGACACTAACAAAATCAATTAAATTTATCAAATGTCTAAATTTTCTACTTTATTTACTTTTATTGCTATGATTTTGCTGCATTAGGAGAAATCTTCAATGGAGATGACTAAGAAAAAAGAAGTTATTGACTCAACATTGGTTCTTCCAATATCTTTGAAACCCATTCTTAAATATACTGAGAAGGTGATGGCCAAAGAGTCTAATATTTTTTTATAACTTCCAGTTGAATTTTTTGGCATCAATCGAAAGAGTTGTGTCCTGCGAGAGGACATAATTAACTTTTGTAACATGGATGAAGTGAAGACAATGACTTTGGTGGCTTACATGGTATAAATAACGTTATTACATTTGTAGACTTTAGTTCTGACGTTTCTTTCCAATTTTGGTCGTCTATATTTATGTTATAAATCTTTTGTAGGTGCTTGCACTCATCTTTTATTGATTCAAAGGAAAGTTCACAATACACTTTTGTAGATCCATCTTTCATTTCCTCTAAACATAACTTGCAAGAAGTTAAAACTCAAAACTTGTATAGTAGACTGATGGTCTCAGAAGCAAACTAAATAGTTATTGCTCCTTTTAATCCTAGGTGAGTTAAAACATGTTTTATTTAATCAATTTCCACTAGTGATAAAAATACTAATTATATTTTATTATCTAGTGGTCATTGGGCACTACTTACTATAAATGCATACGATGATACTGTGTACTACCTAGAATCAATAAGGACAACATCACAGGTAGATATAAGATATAAAACCAACACGTAAGTTAACATTTTTCATTTGTAGTGTTTTTTTTTTTTTTTAAGTGTACATTATTTTAGAATTTGTTGTTAACTTGAAAAATAGGGCAATTTCTATGTTTCAATTTCAAAAGAATATTAAAAAAAGCCGGAAGCAAACCTTATGGAGAACAGTAAAGGCAAGTATAAATTAACAATGACTATTTATTCATCATATTAAGTAGACATCTAGTGTGTAAGGATTACTTCATTCTTATTTACTGATTTTTTCTCTGTAGTGTCCTTTACAAGTTTGGAGCACCGAATGTGGATACTACGTCATGAGGTATATGAGGGATATTGTGACCAAAAAAAGCATTGTCGTCTAATATTTGGTATGTTATCATTATTTCGACATTTCAAATAGCATAGGAAAACATAGAATCCATTATAATATTTGACTTTTATGTTTATAGATTAATACAAGGAATCCGTAGTCACAAATCGAGTGATGAGGTGTGGATAGATTTGGCTGAATTTTTGGGTTGCTACATGTGATCGTGGTTGGTCATTTTGGATATGTTTGTTCTGGCTGATCAATTTTTGGATTTACTTCATATCCATATAGGTGTAATATCTTTTGGTATTGTTCAAATATGCACGAGGGAGAGGGGATAGTTTCGGATTGGTACATGTGATAGTTGTTATGTGGGTAGATGGATGATTTTGATAGAAATTTTGGAAATGTATTTTTTAAAACTGTTCATATTGGATTAACTGTTAGAATTATGTTCCTTATATTGTTTTGGAAGTGTCCATATTGGTTGACTGTTAGAATTATGTTCCTTAGGTTGTACTATTGACAATGTTAAAGAAGTTAAGTTTTTATAAAGAGATATTGGTAGTTTTTGATTGGATATATAAGTTTGTCAATGCGTGTATATTATTTATTTGATTGATGAATGTATGTCATATATATACCAAATGTAGTTGTTGGATCAAAATACAAGAGAAATTATAGTTAAAAACATCAACATTGTAGATTTTTCTAAAAAAATCACTGGCAGATTTCTTGACCTTTTTTCATTGTCAAGTTAACAAAATTTATTGACGTTTTTTTCCTTGTCAAGAACGCTCATATTCTTGACATTTCAAATATGTCAAGGATCTGGCTTCCTTGACGTTTTTAGAAATGTCCAAAAAAGTCATTCTTGACATTTAAAAAACGTCACGAAACACTGTTTTTGTAGTAGTGTGAAAACATTGGAAGAAGGGAGAATTTATACCAATTCAACTCCACTAACATTTAAATTTTGTGGACCAAACATTGAGTTGGTATAATAGCAACTCAATCCAATTCATGTTGGTGAACCAAACACTCTCAAAATGTGCCAAATTTATTGGAAATTATTCTAGGGACAAAAAATCAAGTAGAGATGGGGAAGACCCCAAGTCAATGTGCCAATCTAGTAGGCCCCTTGACCCGATTTTGATTATTATTATTATTTTATCATTATTATTTTGGTTTTATGTAAAAATACCTGTTGCAACGCGGATGCGAAATAAAATAACAATAATAATAAGTAATTAATTAATTACTAAGATATTTCTTTTTCTTTGCACCTCACTTTCCCGAGAAACAAACACCCTTTTTTCCATCATTTTGTTTAGACTTTTGGGGACTTTGCAATTGTACAATACGCGGTTCTTTTAGACTTTTTTTTTCCTCTCTCTCTTTTTGAATAATATGAAAATACTTTATTTGATTCTACCTATGCTTTGGTGTGAAATTTATTAATAATTTCTCAAACTCATTCTTTTGACAAAAAAAAAGTTTTACATTTAGACAATCTTGATTCGAAACAAATTATTTGACAAACAATTTGTCATTGAAAATTCTTGTCATCTAATTAAATCTTTTTGTTTGTTTGTTATTTTTTCCCATTTGAATTGATTCTCCACCCTAATCTAAAAAGTTAGGTTTTAGATTGAATCTGTATGATGAATATGAAAAATATAGCAGAGATAGAGACTAGCTTCCTTTCAAATGAACAACGTTAAATTGAAATTAAAATGATTTTAAATAATAACATTGAAAAACAATAAATTCTTTGCAAAATTTATAAAGAGTTGTTTGGATCATATATATTATTTAATGGGTATGGATATTAAATGTTTGGGTTTTAATGTCTTAGATAATTTGTGTGATTTTGAATTTACAGGATAATTTAATTTGTTAATTTGTTAATTAAAAAGTATTTGTATATTGATAAATTATTTAATTATTTAAAATAACAATAGTTATTTTATCAATAAAAAATAATTAAATTAATTTAAATGATTTAAAATATTAATAATTAATAACAAAACTTTATATGAAATAGTTAAGATAATATGAAATATCAATCATAAATGTGTTAGTAAAAATTGTTTTAAGTCCAAATAATATATTTATATTTAATAATTAATTATAATGATTAATTAATATTAATTCGTTAATTAATTAAGTTATATTACTTTCCAGATATAAAAATCCCACAAGTATAGATGTTATTAAAAAAACTCATATCAGATATCTAGATAATAATATGCTCAATTTTTAAAAAATGAAATATTATAAAACAAACAAAGGTATTAAATATCTATGTAAAATTACATGATAAAGTATCATGTAATGTTATAAAGTACTTTTATTATGTAGAAAATTTAATGTATCATATGTAAGTGTACTTCATTTCGAAGCAACATACCAAATCAATTTTATACTATGAAACACAGATACTTCATGTGAGGCAAAGAATCCGTATCAAACACGTATCGGATACCGATACTTCCAGATACTTTCCAAATACGTATCTAACACGTGATTTGATGTATCTATGCATATTTTTTTTTTAAAGAAAAAAGACAAGCAATTCATCTAATCTTCTCCAATCTAAAACTAGGCAACCTATTTAAAAGCTCACTACTCGAGTCCAAAACTAAAAGACTAAAAGAAAAAAAAAATAACGAACCAAACCCTAGACTAGAATCATCTAATCTCTATTTTCACATTTGAGTCCACCAAAATATAAACCATTTGGATATCTTCAACAATTCAATGAAGAAATTCTTCGTTTATCTTCATACTTCTCCCTCTAATCTTCTTCTTCTTTGCAATATGAGTCACTTTTCTATTGCATTTTATTAATTATCATATTTCAACATCTTAGATATTGTTTTTTTTTTGTATTGTATTTCAGTGTTTGCGTTCTATTTTGTGTTATTATTATTAACTTGTATACTAAGTTTATCTATATCCAAAATTTTTTTAAAGAAAAAAAATGTATCTTCAATGTATCAGTATCCTCATTTTTTAGAAATATATATAAAAAAAGATGCATGCTCAGACGTATCCATATCTTAATTTTTTAGAAATTAATGAACCGCCGTATCCGATCGTATCCGTATCGTGTAGCCGTTCCGTGTATCCATGTCTGTGCTTACCTAATTATTGTTCAACATTTTCTTCAATTAGTTGTCTGTCAAATTATGGTAAAAGTTGGTTTAAATATTATTATAATTTAAATACTACTATCGTCACTCTACTTTTTATTTTTATTCTAATTCTAATATTTTAAAAATATTTATTTTGGTCCCTTCAATTTAATTTTTACAATGTCATTGATAGACCAAATGGTTAGTTTTAAAAGTGCATGTGCAGACCAAAATAGACTTTTCATAAAGACAAATATCAAAATGAACACTTTATAAGTAAATATTTTATAAGTTCAAAATATATGAATCATTTATAAATATAAATATCAAAATAAATATTTTAAAAAGTATTGAGATAGAATGAACTAATGTCGAAAATATAATGATAAAAATATAGTATTTAAATCTATACTAAATCAATAAATATCTCTCTAATAAGCATGACATATTATCATTTGGTAAACGATGAAAATTATCTAATTAGAATCATGTTTCAAAGGTTTATTAAAGTAATGCAATTACCAATTTTTATAGTTAAATTTATAATTTATTTTGAGAAAAGAATTGATCTTGTGTAGGGGAAAATAAATTTTTTATGAGCTGAGAAGATAATATTAATTTCAATTATCTCTTAGTCTTAGAAGAAATTTAGGAGATTTTTTTTTTATTATTATTATTTGGCTGAAAAAAAGTAAAAGGAACAAAAGAGGTGGAATTTCCACAAATTGGAATTCCAAGTAAAAGTCCAAATAAACAAATAAGTCTTAACAAAAGGATTTTAGTCAACACTATGATGATTTTCATCCCCATATCTCTTTACCGTGTGGGCTCCCTCCACTTGGAGTATATTATACAATTAATGCCAACTTATCACTAAAAACAATGACACGTGGCATTTGATATAAAAGAATTGAATAAAAAAAGACTTCATTTTATTATCATGTGGGGATGACATGCATCAAATCCCGGACTTCAAGGAATTAGCTAAACATATTTTAAGAAAGTTCAAAATGGAAGGACCAAAATAGAATTTAAATTAGGGGCATATTTAGTATGGGTCGGGGCTTGAGCCCCTCATCTTTATGCTTTTTATATAATATATAAAACTTTTGTAATATAAAATTAGTAGCTAGTCTAGAGGTAAAACTGTCTTCCAACTTCCTCTAAACTCATGTATCCTTTTTATTACATTTATTTTTACTAAATTATATAAAATCCTCCATCAATAAAATTTATGGATCCATCGTTGATTTTAACCACATATATTTTAGTACCATACAATATTCAACAATTACCATATTAAACATATTTTTTTTTCTTCTCAAAATTCTTTTATTTTGATTTTTTTGAGAAATTTTGATTATTGCATTTAAGTACAATTCTTCTCCACCTATTTCAACTAAAATTATTTTGATCGGAAAAAAAAGGGAAAAGAATCTAAACATACAATTTTAAGAAGTTTTTGATGATATTTACAAGTATATATGATGTTGTTTCTTTTTTCTTTTTGAAAAAAAATAATTTTTATAAAAACAATATGGGGGTATTAGAGAAGTGCCACCATTTGATTTTTTTTTTTTTTTTTAATTTGAGAAAACTAAAAAATTGACTTGGTAAAGAGCCAAAATTTGTCAAAATATGACTAAAATTCGAGTTTTGGACCACTGGAGAGTGCCGCAAATACATGACGCACTTGAGAATGATTTTGAGTGGCTTCAATTTGTAATAATTTTAACTAATGTGTTTGGTAGGTTTTATTAAAGTCCACTTGTGTGGCTGTGTATAAAGATGGATAAAAGGATCATATGTATTTTTTAATCTACAATAAGAACAAAAGCTCTATTAAACTCAAGATTAAAATCCAACCTACATTGAAGGATAAATAATGAAGAATAACATGAGAGAGAATTAGCTCTAACACTCGCATGTGTTTATTTATTCATTTATTCAATTAATCATTTTACATATTATCGATGCTAAAATCAAGATAGAAAAAAGAATGTGACCTTCACATGATAATAATGATAAATTTATTTATAGGGGAAAAAGCATGACCTGCAGGAGAAAGGAAAACATATATACTGTTGTGTGGTGCTTAGTGTCACAATCGCACTTTCAAAAGCTTTACTTAGCGATTGTGCGGCACTTGTTTCTGCTCACAAACAAGTCAGCCAATTCGAATACAGAATGTCAAAGGCACACAGGGTGCCTCTCACAACCTCCACCCCCATTTTAGAGAAAATGATTTTAGAAAACAATTTTAGAAAACGTGTTTGGAGAAAAAGGTTTTCGCAAACGTTTTGAATGTATATATAGAGAAGAAAAAGATTGTAGTAGGCTAGAAAGCAATAAACAACAACAACGGCTTTATAGCATACTATTCCAGGTATGGGGAAGTGATGGTCTTATCTCCATATAGTGCATTCTAAACAAAAACACATTTGTCACCCTTCCATATGGAAATGGACGAGCGGTCACTCACTAAGAAAAGTACATAGAAAGCAAACTACCTAGCAAAAGAAAATACATAGAATGAAAGCATAGTAAAAAGAGATGGAGGTGGACATGCGGCCATGGGCAACACGCCCTAGATAACCATGACCATGACATTCTCCCCCACTTAATTGGTTAAAATCCCCATCAACCGACTCTACTCGAACTCAGCATATTGTTTAGCAGTTACCTTTGAGGTCTTCCACGCGCTCCCAATGAACTTTTCTATTTTGGAGGCTTCTCCACTTCTCTAGGAACTCTTCCCAACTTTGTCCTTGTCTTTTAGCTCTGTCGCTTCTTCCAGCAAGTCTCTTGTTGGCTTTTTCTCCTACCATTATCTTCGTCGTGGCATGCAAACGGGTCACCACCCTACATCGCTCCTCAACATGGTGGGGATGATAGAGTTTCAGTCTAGTTACATGAATGACAAGATGAATCTCCATCCACAATGGTAACTACACCCGATAAGAGGCTTTCCTAACCTTTTCGATGACTTTCACCGGTCTTCTAAAGATGCTCACGAGGCGATGTTCTCTTTGTCCGCGAATTTAAAACTATCCTAGGCACAAATCTTCTCGAAACCTGTCCCCTGGTAGGAACTCTTGATTTCTAGGCTTCCTTCCTCTCATTCTCCTCCTCTTTGGAGGCAGGGACTTATGTAAACTGTCTAGCTCAACAACATGATACTGTTCCAAGACACACAGATTGTCTTCGGGGGCCTTCTCTTTCGTGGTTTCGACTAACTCGTGGGTAAAGTCCTTCTCCATCTAGAGGGCCGAGATCATCCTTATTCCATTTGGCTGTTTGATTTTGACATGCACAACGGTGGGGCGTAGACCCTGTGATCACTAAACACTTGGTGAGGAGTATCGATATTACCTTGTGCTCAAGCAAGAACTCCATTCCCAATACCACGTCAAAGTCATCCATCTTGATGATCACGAAATCGACAGAGCCACTCCAATTCCACAAACTTTACGACTATTCTCTTTGCCATTCTTGTAATCGGCAAGGCCGTAGAGTTCATTGCTTTCAATTTACCTGCGCCTTCTTCCCAACGGAGATTCAGCCGTCTGGCTTCTGTTTCGAACATAAAATTATGGCCCCCAAGTTGACCATGGTACCTTTGGCCGATCTATGGTTGACTCAAGCATTAACATACATCAGTCCACCTCTTTGGGATCCCTTTATTTCTCCTACATCCTTTTGGAGGCTGATGCTTGTATTCATGAAGTGGAAATATGGATGTTATGCGTTGAAGGAATTACGTTGTGCACTCAAGTTTCTCCAGCGGAATCCAAGTGTAAATTCCTCTAAGTTTCCTGGTAAGTCCAGAGTCGAACACAGGGACTTATGAAAACAGTTTCGTTGGTAATTTTTATGAAGAACTTTGTGGTAACCGGATAAATAAATAAAGTGGTGGGTTTGTTGTTTGCATTGATGAAAAAGAAATAAACAAATGCGACGGAGTTGAGAAAAGACAGTTGCGTTGATAGATGCAATGAGTATGCGGTGAATGGGTTGAGAAGATCTTTAGCTAGCGTTACTTGGGAATGCGTCAGACTATGCAATCATGTTACAACCATGCATAAGAAGTCATTTTCCAATATAAATGCGATGCTCCTAAATCTAGGACGCATGTGTTGAATGCAAAATGTCCATAGAGCCCATCCTTAAGTCTCTACTCTTGTCCTATGTGATGATGCAAAATTCATAAAAGCAAGGTGACCGCATACAATCATATCCTACCTCTAGGATGCATGCGATGCGTTGATAGCAAATAGTGCTCATTCCTAAGCGCTTATTTCTTGTTTATGCGTTCTAATCTAGCTCTTCCGAGTCTAGATTCTAACCTGACCTTCTCAAGTCTAGATCCTGTCCTTAGACTACCCTCCCGAGTATCTCTAATGAACGAATGAAGCATACATAAACAAGATAATCGCAAAGAATAAGGATTCCCTAGTTGTGCTAGCTAAATTCTTCTCAACCCATTCAACTGATTTAGCTACTCATGCATGAATAACAGAGAGTGAACAAATATAGAGAAGGAAATTCCATTTTTATAGATGAGTTGAGTACAAAATGATAATGGAAAGTAAAGGTAGAGAACTTGGTGGCAATTCCTTGCTGACCGAGGCTTTTTACATTGGAATCTCTATTCTAATCTAAAGATGTTCCCGCTTCCGTAGGCGTCGGCCCTCTCTCTGTCTTAGTAGCCTCTGGTGTTCTCCTAAGCTTACCGAAACGATCTACCGGTACAACTTCTTCCCTTGCGTCCGCCTTAAAATGAAAGAAAACTAAAGACGTGTGAACTGTAGTATGAAATTTCTAACTGCTAAACTCGTGAACTGATCAACTGGTTAACCCCTTCTCTGAAGAATGCCCTTGGTATTTATAGAGCATCCATGGTCAAAGGCGGCTTCTCTCTCCTGATTGTACAAATGGGACAGCTTTAATTCCTGACCGATGCGCCGGATAATTGTCACCGATAAAGTTGAATGTACTTTGTGACCATTATCGGCTGTCAACTTAATTTGGATTCGATTGTCATCAGCTTTCTGCCCATCGCTCTTAATTATTCTTTCACCTGGATGCGCCCACTATTTTGCGTTGACCAAGTTGCGCCGATCCTTCTCAGGCGAATGTTTGCGAGCATGATCAACGCAAAGCCTTGCAGTGAAGTTGCGCTCTACCAATGAATTCCTATGATCGCAATCTTTGCATTGCGTTATTGCATATTCTACACAAAAATACAAAAATCAACTGTTCTAATGCGCTGAACGCATGCGACCGCAATATTACGAAATTGATGCCTAATGGACGCAAAGTAACATATTTCATCAACGCAATCCAACATTGTTTAAGAACTTAGCACTATGATAACGTGCATTTCTGCCCGTTATCAGAGGGAAACTAAAAATCTGAGAGCCTTAACCCGTGAGGTTCTATCTTCTTCTACTTGTAGATTCTCATCCTCTACCTGAACAGCTTTGCCTTTCCAGTCTAAAGGTAACGACGCTTCTAATACATTAAAGGTTGCTCGTTCTGGACATTCGCTCACCTTGTGTTGTTCCTTACATATATAACAGGATAAAGGACGATAAAAATTCTTCTAATTCTATTCCCGCCTCATATTTCCAGTCGTTTACTGAGGTGGTTTACTATCCCCACTAGTGTCTTTATCTCCCCCACTATTTCTCGATGGGGTCGAACCGTTGCTCTTTCTCCCTCTATTAGGGGATCTCGAGTGTTGCCTCATCTCTTGAGATTCATCAATCAAGTTGAATAACTGTTCGACCCCTACGTATGTGGCTAGGAGATCCTGTATTCTCTGCTCATACAGTTATGTTTTTGCCCACGGTTTCAGGCCTTCGATAAAACAGAAAACTTTATTTTTTTCCGACATATCTCTTATGTCGAACATCAATCCGAAAAATTATTTCATGTAGTCCCTAATAGTACCAGTATGTCTCAATTCCCATAGCTTACGTCTTTCCAAAATCTCAACAATTTTGGGGAAGAACTGAGAATGCAACTCTTGTTTCAGTCTCTCCCACATGTCGATGGTGCACTGACCCTCTTGGACATCCATGAAATAGGACCTCCACCATAACTTGGCATCCTCTTCTAGGTGCATCGTCAATAGGGTGATCTTCGACTCTTCAACCGCTGTGTTTGTAGTCTGAAGTATTGTTTCATGTCAAAGATAAAATTTTCTAGCGTTTTCGCGTTGCGAGCCCCACAGAAGGGCTTAGGCTCGAGTACTTTTACCCTATTGAATTAGTCTGCACCCTCGATTAGGGCTTGATTTTCCACCGCTCTCATGGTGAGGTTAACTCTTTCAATAATGTCTATAATCTCTACCCGTATGACATCAATGGTGGCTCGAAAGTCCTCGGATAATTCAGTCACCATCTGAATTATCTCTCTCTACGAGCTGTCTAGTTCTTTGACACGCTCTTCTACAGGGGCAAGAGAGCCTGACGAACCATCCCCATGCTTAAGAGGCCAACTTCTCATAGCTTTTGCCTCTAGGGTCTCAACCCTTATCAACAATTCCCTGACGGGCATCCCATCTAAACAGCCAGCCACCGCGTCAATTTCATCGGCCTTGTCAGCAACTTCTTATAAATCGAGTTTCTAGGAACTGAACCTGATTAGGGACTTCTATGAGATAGAGCATTTTCTCTTCTATCTCAACCAATCAGTCAACATTGGACTTGCCCAACTGCTTTGTAGCAGACATAATCATAGCTTCTCAACCCCGCGTTCCAACCTGGCTCTGATACCAATTGTTACAATTGCACTTTCAGAAGCTTCACTTAACGATTGTGCGACACTTGTTTTTGCTCACAAACAAGTCAGCCAATTCGAATATGGAAAGTAAATGGCACATCGGGTGCCTCTCGCAACCTCCACCCCCGTTTTAGAGAAAACGATTTTAGAAAACGGGTTTAGAGAAAAATGTTTTCACAAACGTTTTGAATGTATAGATAGAGAAGAGAAAAATTGTACTAGGCTAGAAAGCAATAATCAACAACAACGACTTTATAACATACCACTCTGGGTATGGGGAAGTGATGGTTAGTCTTATCCCTATATAGTACATTATGAACAAAAACACATCTGTCACCCTTGCATATGGAAATGGACGAGCGGTCACTCACTAAGAAAAGTACATAGAAAGTAAACTACCTAGCAAAATGAAAAAACATAGAATGAAAGCATAGTAAAAAGTGGTAGAGGTGGATATGCGACCATGGGCAACACACCCTAGACAAGCATGACCATGACATTTAACACCATCACTCTGATGCTTAAGTTAGTGAATGAAATTGTGTGAAAACCTTAAGATCTGAAAGTGAGAATCTTCTTACCCCTCTTGGAAGTTATAACGATATATTTATAGGAGCACTCGATCTAGGTTGTCCTCCATAGAGTTTCAAAATTGCATTAGGGTAAACTTTTCAGCTTTGTTGAGCTTGAGAAAAATCTGACCTCGTAGTTTAAAGGAAGTTCAAGATTAATTATCTACTTACAAGAATAATTAGTTAGAACTAAGTAATTGAGAAAGTTGGTATAAATACCTTGTTTTAATCTTCATTTGAAACACTCTTGTAATTGTTGAAAACTTTTGTCGAATGAAAGACATCTCCAAGAATTTGCATATATGACGTAGGTCTAGTTGTACTACTTAAAAACTTTTTGTTCTTCTTTCTTTTTTCTACTCAATCACTTGTGTAATCTTCATTTTCATTCAAACTGAAGTTGCCTTTATCTTCTTGCTCTCTCAAATTTTTATGTTCATTTTACAGAGAATAAAGCTAAAATGGGTAGGGTATTTTGTTTAAATACCACATAACAAGGTAAAGGAAAAGAATAAAGAATAAGTCTCCATTGTATTAGGAGAGTTATGAAGAACTCAACCTTTAAAACGACTTAATTGATGTCAAAATTTTCATATTAGATGACAAACTAAAGGCCTATGATCCTCAAGGTCATAATGAAAGATATTAACAAGGATTGATAGATCAAAGTCATGAGCTCGAGATAATGTCTATGTACTTCATTTCAGTTTGGAGTTGTAGATTTTCTTGATGGGATAAAACCTATAGGATATGAATAGATCTACAAAAGAAACATTCATGTGTAGATAAGAAGATACAGATCATCAAATTAAGACTCGTGGTAGAAGGTGAAACCTAATGAGAGAAATTAGATAGTGAGTCAATTGTCTCACTTGTTGCCATAATAGAGCCTATAAGCATAACTTGGATTCATTGTTGAATATGAAACACATAAAATGAATATTTAGATTCTTTTATGAAAAGAATTTTAAAGAAGACATCTACACAAGCAAACAAAGGAGTTTAACTTTCAAAGATCAAATACAAAAAGTTTACAAAATTGTATATATTCATTTAAGAAATGAATTAGACTAATAGATCGTTGAATATAAGGTTTGATAAGTTATCATAATCTATGACTTTGAATAAATATTAATGATCTTGTATAGATAAGAAAGTCATTAATTGCCAAGCCGTTATTCCATATGTTTTATGTTAATGACATATTATTCAATGTGAATGATGTTAAAGTTTAATATAATACAAAAGTTTAACTACTTAACCAATTTCAAATGACTTGATATATTTTATGTCTAAATAGTGATTTTAAGGTCATAATGTTAAGTTTGTCTCAAGCATCTTACATATACAAAATTGTTGTCAAATATTCAATACAGAACTTTAGAAAAGAATGATAGTGTATCATTCTAATGTGAAGTTAATTAAGTCGAAGGAAGAATATCTTATGAGTCTAAGACACTTCATGTGTTGAGGACAAATGATTAATTATCTTCTCTTAGTAGAAAACAATTAATGTACAAAGAAGGCTTAATTAACATTTAAATATACAATTGGTTAATTATATTTGTTAAACCAATGATATGACCATTGAATATAAAAATTAAAAACTTCCCCAAACTATCTATGGATAATGGGAAATTTATATGTATATGGAATTAAATATTTTATCTTTTACAAGATATACTAGATCTTATGGAGATTAAGAGATACTATTAACATTTATTTTATCCTGTGTGGTGGAGAATGGTACACATGTTAATTGTTTTTGCTTATGAAGCAACAAAATAAACTTTATAGCCATAAAATATCCTTCAAGAACTATAGGATGTTTCAGATGCGAGTTAGCTTATCACACTTTATTAGATAATAGTGGTGTAAAGACTAAAAATGAGAATATTAGTAAACACCGATTTCTAGGATAAGGCATATTGAGAGAAAGCATTATAGTAGGGACCAAGATGACCTTTTATGACATATGTTTTGATGTAGATTAAAAGGCTCTCTACGCTAAAATGTTTGAGGGTTACCTAGAATGTCTGGGGTTACGAGACATGTCTCTTCTTCGCTAAGGGACGTGAGAGAACATGTTGAGTATAGAGTATGTCCTAAGATACATGTCTCACTGACTTTAATACAAGTGAGAGATTGTTGGGATTTGTGCCCTAAAACCTCATAGTTAATTAATTATTTAAATAAATTATTTATTTTAATTATTTGATATACAATATTAAATTATCAACTATAGTAAAAATCCAAGGTTATTAGATATAATCTTGAATAGTATGTGTTGGCATACATTTGGATCTTCTTTAAGTAATTACCTAAAGTCTTTATAGTATATGCATAAATTTGGATGCCTTATCCTAGTGACATAATGGATACAACACAATTTGTAACTGTTATAAACGGTTTGATCCAAATGGTTCATATGGAGACATGTGAGTGGGGATATCCTATACAGTGAGCTTGTATAAGACTGGACTGCAAAATGTATTTAATCTCTCTTTGTAAATCCATTAATTGAATAGACTAATATTTCACAGGATGATCATATGTGAGTCAATCTTAACCCTGAGTGAGCTATGAACTCCTATTTGTGAGAGCTCGTGCTTTGATTTGTTTGGGTAAGAATGCTCGAGTTGCTGACTCAATATGCCTATCATTTTGGGGACTTGACCTGATAAGAAGCTAGGAACATAACTTTACAAGATGGAATACACTCCTTCCCATATGGAGTAAGTAGATGAGTCATTCCCTTAAGTGATGACTCTGAGACTTAAACAAGGGAACTCACACTCTCATTAGCCCGAAAGGGACTTAGTTTATGGTTCAATAAAAAAAATGTTTACTAAAGCATTTGTGGTTTCAAAAGAAGATAAAGGTTGTTGGGATTGGTGTCCTAAATCTCTCTTGTATTCTCGTAGTTTATAAACTTTGTATAAACAAATTTTTATTTTATGAGCATTTACTTAATCAAATAAACTAAGATCCCAAGTTATTTTATGTAATTTAAATATGTATGTAGAGACATATAGGTGGATCATGTTTAAAAGATAACCTAAATGGTCTGTAGTAGATAGATAAAACTAAGTACCTTATCCTGCTGACACTATGGATACGACCCGCTTTGTAGATGTTACAAGTGTTGTAAAGTGCTACAAATGATATGATCTTAATCATTCATGTGAAGACATGTGAGCGGAGGTATCTTATACAAAAAGTTTGTATAAGATCGGACCACGAAGTGACTAGTCTCATTATATAACGCTGTTAATAGTAGAGACTTACATTTAACTAGGATGACCTAAGTGACATGACCTGAAATCTTGAATGAGCTGTGAACTTCTGCCTATGAATGAAGGTCCTTTGATTTAAATGGGTGAGAATGACCAGATCACCGACTCAATATGCATACCATTTTAGGGATTCATCTGAATGGAGAGTTTGGAACACAACTACACAAGACGGAATTCACTCATTCCCTGATGTCTGGGTAAGTAGATAAATTGCTCCCTTAAAGGCTGATTCCCAGGCTTGAGCAATGTAGCCACACCCTCTCTTGGCCCAAGAGGGACTTAGTCATAGTTGGGCTATGACTTATTGTTCATTAGAGGGATCAGTGGTACTTAAAGAGTTAGGTAACTATAGGGGCAAAACGGTAATTTTGACCCAGTTGTACTGTGAAACCCGGATTTCCATTTTTCTTACTTAAGCAGGTGGTTAAGAAAATTAACTAAGTGAAAGTTAAATATTATGCTGAAGTGAAGGAAATTTCTAAGTGTTGAATAGATTTTCCTTCAGTAGTTTTGAGTTAAGCTTTAATTGATGAAATTTGACTAAGTGTAAGGTCAAAAGGACCCATGCGTTAAGAGTTAGAAGACATTAACGCATAAGTTGAGAAGGTAACCATGCGTTTGTAAGGTTGGACACATGATTGGCCGAAGTATTGATAAGAGGCATTGCCAAGAGTAACCATGCATTGAAAGCCAAGGAGAAAAATGACTAAGTGTTGGACAATGCGTTGGTGTGGTGCCATGCATTGGCATAAATTTTTGAGAGGTTACTTGGGCATGGAGAGAAATTGAAGTAGGGCCAAGAATAACGCATGCGGCAGCCACTGCTTTTGGAGGTTAGATCAACGTATGAGGTGCGACGGCTGCGATGGATATGCGGTCAAAGGAGATGCGTTGGTAGGTTGCGGTGGTGCGAGGGCATGCGGTGCAACGGCATGCGATGATGCAAGGGCATGCGATGACACGGTGCGAGGCATGCGGTGATGGAGGCGGACGCGATGGATGCGTTGGACGCGAGAGTATGTGGCCGAAGGGATGTGTTGATGACCATGCGCATGGTGCTATGCATTGACGACATGCGCACGGTACTATGCGTTGATAGTCTGCAGCGGCTTTGCTACGCGAGAGTGTGCGACTGAGGGCGTGTGATGGAGTGGCCTACGGTATGCAACTGAAAGTATGCGGCCGATGGTGTGTGCGTATGCGGCCGAGGGAATGCGTTGGTAGTATGCAATGGCATGCACGATGGATACGTTGGATGCCGCGGCCTTGCTAAGGTATAAACTATGCGATGTAACGAGCTAAGGTGGACACATAGTGATTTGCCATTGTGTTGTTAAGGCTTGCAGTAACAAGGTAAATGAAGAAGGTTGCGTTGGTTATAAGAGATGTGTTAGCATGAACCTAGGTGATGGTGAGCTATGCCTTGAGGTGTTAAGTTGAGAACTAAGTCAACCGAAAGGTTGCTATGCGTTGATGATGTGCTATGCGTTGGACATGTGCTATGCGTTGGAAATCCGAAGGAACGTGGGCACATAGGACAAGCTAGTAGTATGCGTTGAAGGAGTGTTGGTCATTATCTTAGTTGAACGGATATGAAGTTGGATGAACGCATATGAAGGATGAACGCATATAAAGGATGGATGCATTTAAGGACGTCATCCAGACATGTGACTTGTTGGAAAGAAATGTTAAGCCTTAAGCAAATGAAGTGGATGCATGAGAAGACATGCAAAGTTAAGGGCTATGCATCGGAAAAAGGTGAGCAAGACACCTTCGGTTGCACTGAGCAAGATTGCATTGATAGTGTAAGGAAAAGATACTTGGACATGCAGCCAAGTAGGAGGTGTCAGCCTTAGAGAAATCTTGAATGGCTATAAATAGAGCCAAGGACTTCATATGAGAAATAAAATTCCCTTCAAAGGACATAAAGAAGAATATATTGTGAGGAGACTATGCGTTGGTAGCAAGACCATGCATTGGTCAAGAGGTTCAAATAGGCGAGATGTTGTCGGACAAAAAGGACAAGAAGTAGCATCAACTTGGGATGAGATGTTCTCCCAGAATACTCGTGCATTTGAAGTAATTCTAAAGCCACTTGAAATCTAGGAGAGTCTAGTTTTCAGGGTAGGGCTGCCGTAGAAGAAGCTCCAAGGAATCAGGCTGGAAAGTGAGGACAAGATAGAGGGATCAAGCTATCAGGTAAGCTGGGCCAGTCTTGATGTTTTGATGTTTTCGGCCAAACCATGAGAATTTATGAGCTACGATTTTGAGGTAAGCTATCCGAGACATTTTAGAGCATATTTGTAGAAGGAAGTATCTCGAGATAAAACCTAGAACTATGAGTAATCTGAGCTTTAAGTTGAATCTGGATCGTAGGGTTCAAAAGGGAGCCCGATCAAGGTGAGTGACTAAAATATTTGAATACATATTTACAATGTTTTAAGAAACCATGTGCTAAAGAAAGATCTTTCAGATAAAGACATGTTTTCTAAGTTTTATTAAAGAAAGTCATTGTATGACTAGTTTTACTTGAAACTCGATACCGAAGGACGGTTGAGAAGGTATCCGAGTAGCTCGATACTGAAGGACACAATTAAGAAGGTATCTGAGCAAAAGTAACCAAGCATGGGTTACTTCTATTTCATAAGAATCAGTTTTCTGGTCACTCACTGGGCTAGCAAGCTCATCTCGTTTTTCAAATGTTTTTCTTCCCAGGTAGCGAAAGGTGAGGAGTTCTAGGGTGCTGCTAAGGTCAAGATTTGCCACATGCCACAGTTACACTTTGATGACATGCAGAAATGCATGTCATCTTAGGCTTTTTACTTAGAATTATGAAGGTTGTTAGGCAAAAATTGCATCGATCATGCTAGGAATTCACGAGAATATGAGTTTGCATCGATCAGCATGTCGAATCTCAGCTAACCCATTACTTTGTGTTAATTATGCGTTCAATGTTCTATTTTTGTATCTAATGTAGGAAATGAATGCAAACGTGGAAACCGGACCATCGCATAGACGATTGCATGTGGAGAAACACTGCATCGCAAAGCTAAACACATCGATAAACGCATGGACGTTGTGGTAATCATCCGTATGCGTCCATCGCATGGGAGTTGCGCCCATCAAGCAATTGCGGTCATCATGTAGAGTTGTGGTGTTAAACGAATGCGGCCATTGGATGATTGCGGCGACAATGCATTCTAATGGGATCAATGCAAGATAGGTGGAATGAACGCATCAATGCATCTACCTCGAGAAAATCCAAAGTTGATGCTGACATTTCATCTATCGCGCTGTTGGTGGCAGAGGTCTAGAAAGGACTGACGCGCCGAGTGTCAGACTCGGAGCAGTCCAATTAATGCTATGGCAGTCTAAACTCTATAAATAGAAGCCGATGAGCGAAATTCCAAATCATCCGGGGGAAGATCCTTGTGAACCGGGGATTTTCTCCGCGATCCAGACAAACTGCATGAGAAGATGGTTGAGAGTTCTTCACCGAGTTCATCCATTCCGAGTGACAACCGGAGCCTTCGACCGGAGCTAGATCTCGAGAGAATCAGCTTCTTTGCTCATCCATGGCACCACCAGTAGCCTTGACGCATATCCGCTGGAAGCAAAGTTTTGCTTCCAGTCGATCATTTCTTTTTCCTTTCTTTTTCTATATGTATTGTATGACATTTTGAATTAAGAAATTAATACAATGTGTTTTCAATACATTTCTCTATTCCTTCAACTCCATCTCCATCTTCTTTGCTTATTATTTTTACTTTCATTGCAACACTTAGTGAGATTGCTTGGGTATTGCATACTTAGTCATGGAGATTAGGGATATGAAGCATATAGCAACCTACTGAGAGGTATGCATTGCGTGAGTGTGTGAGTAACCTTATTTGCTTAGTGTGAAGCTGCGACAATGCCTGTCTATAAGCTAACACAATGCTTGTCTATGAGTAAAGTCAGCAACAACCAACTGTCTGAGAGGGTAAGTGGTTGGTCGCATTAAGCAATGATTGTGTTGTTCACTAGAGATAAGAATAAGCTTAGGTCAGCCAAGTTCATGTGATTACCTTGTTCTATGAGCACAATATTCATCATTTAGGCATACTTAAGAGAGTAGTCTAAAACCCAAATCTAAGACTCGAGAGAGCGGATTGGAATGCATAGGCAAGAATGGGGATCTTAGAGATAAGCTCTGTTTGCTTCATACAACGTATGCACCCTACAGAATGGAATTGCATGTGTCTAAGAAGTAAGATAAGCGGTTATGCGGTGAGAGCTAGTGAGTGGGTTATGGAGGTCTAGGCAAGCATAGGCTTCTCGGTAATATCGCAGATACACTGCATACGTCTTAAAGTTAGGTTCACGTGTGTGTAGCATGATTACATGGATTGCGTTGACTAGGGTTACCCTTGTGATCACTCTTAAGTTTTGCAAGGAAAACATCTCCGCATTTTATCTATTTTCCCATTCATTTATTTCATGTCAAGGTTTGTCGCATCTCTACCTTTCATGCATATACTCGTTGCGTTGTTTGTTAGATAGGAGTAGGAGTAGGATTGACTTAGCAATATCCCCTCCATTCTTTTATTTATACTGCCGCATGCACATCACCACAAATATATAGTTACAAGTCCCTGTGTTCGACCTCGGATTACCCGAGAAACTTGCGTACATGTTATACTTGGTCTGAACGCAAGAAAACTTGTGGCAAGACACATGGTCATTGCATACATTCATTAATGCAATTTTCATTCCAACGTATGACCATCGACGCATGACTATCAACGCATATCTTAGGAACGTGCATCGCATAACGCATCCATGAGATTTTGGTTGTTGAGTAAAATTGACTTCCAATCTACCACGCACCAAGTTTTGCCAGGGACTTGGCAACTAAATGTTTGTTAAATTTTGTGTCTCTACGAGCAAACTTTTTATCTTGGGTGTATTACAGCTTGTGCGACCAGGTTGCAAACAATATTGAAGTGTAGGCAATGCGCTGAAAGTCAGTATTGACCCCAAGGTAGGAGGGCAATCAGTTGCAAAAGAGCCGAAAGCAGTTCTAAACTCATGGTGGCCAACATGCGCCCAACAATTGCCAGAAGTTCCAATGGTCAAGGCAACTTGACCCAAGCAGCTGAGAACCATCCTGCACGGAAGACTCCTTGTGGTGACAACACTCTTACTTTTCTAGGGACATCTTCTACTCTATCTTTACCTTGCTTTCTTAGTTTAGGTTATTTTTATCTTTATTGTTATTTTGGATATATGGCTACTTCTTTGGTTTTGGGTATGTTTGCTCTTGTAGGTGCAACAATAAGTCTCCTCGGTTGGTAGTTCAACGGAAGAATTCTTTTCAACCTTCAACGCAAGGCTTCAATCACATGGATTCCAATGCATGAGCGCATGCGTTGTTTCGCCTAAGGTCTTTTCTTGTTATCTTGTATGCCTTATCCTTTTGAAATTCTCTTTTTCCCGATTGCGTTGTTTTGCGATGTTTCTATGATGGTACGTATAGTTCACCGCATTTTCTAACTAATCAACGCAAGGCATTCTTTACTTTCATTGGCTTTTTCAAAAATTTGAAAGTTTTAAGTTTTATTTTGTGCAAACCTGTGTTCAAACATTTATTATCGCATTCTTGTAATTTTTTTTTTAGCTTTGAGGTGAGAACACTGCCAACCTCTAAGTTTGGGGGTGGGAGCGGTCTCGGAGAATTGCGTTCATTATATTGCGATCATTTGAAAAAAAAAAAGTTGAAGTGAGATTTTGAGAATAATAACTCCACTGTCAACGCAATGGGGAAACCCATGTTGATAAGAGTTAAGCTGTGAAAGATACTTGCTCGAAGTTGGATGTCCGCATGACACACGTGGGGGCAAGCCAAAACGAAGGCAAGTTGCCAGGATTAGTGCATTAGCGCAACTATTCTGTCCGGTGCAAGCCAAAACAAACGAGACAAGAGTTGAGTTGAATATGGAACGCAACCGAAGTTAGATGCCCGCATGACACACGTGGGCGTAAGCCAAAACGAAGGGCATAACCAGGTTCAATACCGCATTTGAATAACTCATCGCAAAGTTTTGAATTATTTTGACGAACGTTTTGAGAGATAATTGTTCTTCATCATCTTTTATGAAGTCAACATCGTTTATGAAGTCATCATCACCATGTCGAATAATTAGTCTTTCCACAACTATAGGATCAACGTCAACTTTGCATAAAATAACCTCCTCAATGATTTCATCCACTCGGACTCCATCGATAATTTATAGTAAATCTAATTGTTCATTTTCAACATCATCCACTTCTGATACATCCCATATTCACTTATTTTGGACTACTTGAACAACTTTTCAGTTGCTACCATATTTTATGTCATCAAGGTAAAAGACTTGTTGTGCTTGGATAACAAAGATGAAAGGCTCATCAACATATCAAAAGCGTGATGTATGGATTAATTTGTATCCTAAATCCACATGTGTCCTATTACTTTTGTTGTTATCTGTGTCAAACCATCTACACTCGAACATAAAAACACGTCTTCTGTTCGCATATTGGAAATTTAATATTTCATCTACGACACCATAGAAATTGTTATCCACACTTTCGTTCCCACTGATCTCCCCGACCACTAGGACTCCACTATTTCGTGTAGCTGGACGATTATCACCCATTAGCAATACATCCATTGTAAGAGCGCACCTCAGACGAAGGTCCCATTGCAAGTGAAAAGAAATCATTGGAGAGATCTTCTCTCTCACACTGTTGTAGAACCTGATAATTAATTATACATTAAAAATGACTACAAAAAGTGAATCACCTCTCAACTTCCAATACTATGTATACCTGAAATTTGAACCAATCAGGAAATTTGTGTTGATGTCTTATATATAAGTCAGAGGCGCTTTGAGCTTCATGACGAATGAACCTTAAGTGTTGCCTAGAAAATTGATCATTTGAAAGTTATATCAAAGAATTTATCATAGAATTTAGAAATTTATAAAGTTTTGAAACGTACTTGTGATAATCTGTTATTTCTTTACAATTGTTGAGAATGTACCAATGTACAATACACTTTTCCTCCACCGATAGAGTCCGTAAAGTTGACGCCCCTAATGGTTGTACCCTCTGCCTAAATAATTCAAATTCACCAAATATCTCATGATCAGGAATGTTATCATCATTTCGTTCATCTCTATTGAATCTCATTTCAATCCCACTTAGATATTGCGAGCAAAAGTTCCATGATTTATTCATTACATATGCTTCCACTATAGACCCCTCAGGACATGCTTTGTTCCGTATAAATTGTTTTAATTTTTGTAAACTTCTTTCAACAGGATACATTCAACTAACTAATCGGGCCTACCATTTTGGTTTCGTATGGTAGATGAACAACAAGGTGTACCATTACATCAAAGAAGGCAGGCGAGAATA
This sequence comes from Benincasa hispida, assembly GCF_009727055.1. Taxonomy (NCBI): domain Eukaryota; kingdom Viridiplantae; phylum Streptophyta; class Magnoliopsida; order Cucurbitales; family Cucurbitaceae; genus Benincasa; species Benincasa hispida. Next base: position 27,366,320 of record NC_052358.1, read on the forward strand.
TTTTCTCCAACTTACAAAGTATGATTATGATGTCTGCTTGTAGTTTGTTCAAATCACTTATACGTATTGTTTTTGCACATAAGTCTCGAAAGAATGTACATAGCAATGGACACGTTCTTCGGTAGGTATGCCCGAATACCAATAGGGAGTAGTCTATGAAGCAACACATGACATTCGTGTGTTTTCAGCCCCAATATTTTTTCGTCTTTGTCATTCACACATCGTAATATGTTAGACATAAATCCATTAGAAAATTTCACTGATTCAAATACATAAAAATAAAATCTTTTCACTATTAGTTAATGTGTAAGCTACATATAGTTTTACAAATTTGTTATCGACCTGTATCTAGTGTAAGTCCTTTCTTATCTTCAAATCTTGTAAGTCTAATTAAGCCTTCGTTGTATCATTTGTCTTTCCTTCAATATTTAACAATGTGCCTACTAAATTGTCACATATGTTTTTTTCAATATGCATTACATCCAATTTATGTCATAACAATAGTCTGAACCAATATTGAAGTTGGAAAAAAAATACTTTTCTTAGTCCAGTTTAGAATTCGTTTTTTTTTATCTTACTTTGATGGATGTTTGCTAAGCACAAAAAAGTTCAATATATTTATTTTTTGTAAGATCTCTTCTCCATTCATTACGACTGGAGGAGGTCTACGTTCAACTTTTTTATCATGTTGCCTACTTCGACACTGATGCGTTATTTTATTAGGTGGAAATATGGATGATATGCGTTGATGGATTGCGTTGTGCACTCAAGTTTCCCCAGCGGAATCCAAGTGTAAATTCCTCAGAGTTTCCTAGTAAGTCCAGGGTCGAACACAGGGACTTGTGAAAATAGATTGCGTTGATGATTTTTTTTTAAATGAAAACTTTGCGGTAATCGAGAAAATTAAATAAAGTTTTTGATTGTTGATTGTGTTGATTAAAAAAGAATGAATAAATGTGGTGGATTTCAGAAACGAAAGATGCGTTGATAGATGCAATAAGTATGCGATGAACGGGTTGAGAAGATCTTTAGCTAGCATTACTTGGGAATGTGTTAGACCATGCGATCATGTTACTACCATGTACAACATATCATTTTCCAATGTAAATGTGATGATCCTAAGTCTAGGACGCATGTATTGAATGCAAAATGTCCATAGAGCTTATCCCTAAGTCTCTATTCTTGTCCTATGCATTGATGCATAATGCATGAAGCAAGGTGACCGCATACAATCATATCTTATCGCTAAGATGTATGCGATGCATTAATAACAAATAGTGCTCAATCCCAGGCGCCTATCTCTCGTTTATGTGTTCTAATCTGGTTCTTCCAAACCTAGATTCTGACCTAACCTTTCCAAGTCTAGATCCTGTCCTTAGACTACCCTCCCGAGTATCCCTAAAGAACGAATGAAGCATACATAAACAAGATAATCGCAAAGAATGAAGACTCCCTAGTTGTGCTAGCTAAATACTTCTCAACCCATTCAACTAATTTGGCTACTCATGCGTGAATCACAGAGAGTGGAAAGATATAGAGAAAGAAATTCCATTCTTATAAATACGTCTTTTTTTACACTGGAATCTCTATTCTAGCCTTAAGATATTCCTGCTTCCGCAGGCGTCGGCCCTCTCCCTATCTTTGAAGCTTCTGATGCTATCCTAAGCTTACCGGAATGATCTACCAACACACTTTCTTCCTCGCGTCCACCTTAAAATGAAAGATACTATGAACAGAGGCGTGAACTTGTAAAGTGATGAAGTAATCGACTGCTTAACCCCTTCTGTGAAGAATATACTTGGTATTTATAGGTCATCAATGGTGAAAGGCAGCTTCTTTCTCCCTGCTATACAGATGGGACTACTTTAATTCTTGATTGATGCACCGGATAATTGTCACCGATAAAGCTGAATGTACTTTGTGATCGTTATCGACTGTCAACTTAATTTGGATCCGACTGCCGTCAGCTTTTTGTCCCATTGCTCGTAATTGTCCTTTCACCTGGATGCGTCCACCATGTCGTGCTGACCAAGTTGCGGTGATTCTTCTTGGGCAAATGTTTGCGAGCACGATCAACGCAAAGTCTTGTGGTGAAGTTGCGCTCGATCAATGTATTCCTATGATTGCAATCTCTGCATTGCGTTAATGTATATTCTGCACAAAAATGTAAAGATCAACTGCTCTAATGTGTTGGATGCATGCAACCGCAATATTATAGAATTTATGCTTAATGGATGCAAATTTAACATATTTCATCAACGCAATCCAACATTGTTTAAGAACTTAGTACTATGATAATGTGCATTTCTGCCCTTTATCAGGCACCAACTATGATTCTCTGGAAGATAACGTCGATGTCCCATAAATTATATTTTCTCTCTTATCCTAAAGGATGAATTATCTTCTTTGCATATGGGACATGCTTGATAACCTTTTGTACTCCACCTAGATATATTATCATATGTAGGGAAGTCATTAATAGTCCATTATAAGGTGACATATAGTTGAAAAAACTCACCAATAAAAGAATCATAAGTTTGCACACCAATAGTCCATAACTCTTTCAATTCTTCAATCAACGGCTGTAAGTAAACATCAATTTCCTTTCCAAGAGATTTTGGACCAGGTATGAGCAAAGACATGAGAAGTTCGTTTCCTTTATGCATTTCCAAGGGGGCAGATTATAAGGGATTATCACTATAAGAAGTACTGATATTTCCAAACGGATTGAACCCATCTAAAGCTAATCCCAAACGAACATTTCGAGGATCTAAAGCGAAATAAGAAAATTCACAATCAAAATGTTTCCACCCCTTTGCATCAACTGGATATCGCAATACATCCTCCGTTTTAACTCGCTTATCTTTATGTCATCTAATGTCAGAAGCGCCTTCTTTTGATGCAAACAATTGTTTTAATCTCGATATCAATGGAAAATGATGCAATACCTTATGTGGTATTTTTTACCCTTGCCATCATTAACTTTGTACCAAGACTCACCACAAACGGGGCATTGCAAATCTACAAATTCTTTTCGATACAATACACAATCATATTTGCATGCATGAATAGACTCATTACCCAGGCCTAAATCACACAATTTTCACATAGCTTCATAAAAGGAAGTAGGTATAGCGATGTCAGCTGGAAACGCTGCTTTTAACAATTTCAGTAACATGTCAAACGCTTTTTTATTCCCGTCGTTGAGAACTTTGATATGCATCAACTTTACTAAAAAGTTCAAGGATGAAAATTGTGACTAACAAGGGTATAGTTCATTATGTGCTTCGGTCATTAAATTCTTGAATAAGTTTGTGGTATCTCTTTCTTGACGATTAGAGGACATTTCATTCTCAATCCCTTCTTCATTTGCATCTTCGTTTTCAATTGAAACTTGTAGATTGTTTATAAGATTCAACATCTCATTTTCTTCAATAAGACATTACCCTCTATACTATCTACTTCAACATTGTGTATTGAATGAATTGCATGACTTTCAAAACCTCTTAATAAGTTTACTAGATCTCCAAGATATACCCATTCACAGTATGAGGGAGATATTCCATATGTTTATAGATGTCACTCCACGATATCTAATTTTTCCCTAATTAAATTCATACAATTCTTGTATGGACATCTTATTCGTCCGGAATCATTAACATGAAACTTCGGCACATCTAAGACTGGGATACTTCTTCTCTATACTCCACTGATAACTTATTCCTTAGTTTGATCCATTCTTTATTCATCCTTAAAAATAAATATTTTCTGTCCAACTTGTAATCCAAAACAATAACCTGTTTTAGAGGACAAAGGACAAAGACTACTCATAAATATTGGAGGGCCCCTTAAATTAATTAAAAATAAAATAATGAAATGCCTTCTCAACTCTCTCTCTTCATCCATAACATTCCATTGTGTCTTCAATTCCCTCCTACTACCAATAAGTAGAAATGCATCATAAAATAGCCAAAAAACTATTGACATTCATGTTCCATAAAACTATTGAAGGTGAAAATGGCAAAAGAGTAGATAAAATTGAAACCCAACGTTTAATATTTTATTTATCCAAAAAAAACAAGGTTCAAAGATGTCTTTTACAAGAAAATGGGTCCACTGTCTGTTGAAAATATTGATTACTGAATCGTAGAAGAGAGGACGTGAATTGAAATTCAAATTACTAAGTAAAATCCGTTGGTATAGGTAGGGAGGAGTAATGTAGTAATAATTGTTAAACGGAGAGAAATCATACATAAATTAAAAAAAATAAATGTTTTATTAGATACAACGAAAAATTTTCGATGATTTTTTAAATGGGTTATATTGAAAAGGAAATTAAAAGAACCAATATGTCTGATTTTATACTAAAAGAACCAAACTAGACCATTAGAGCGGCTTGAATTGATTTTTTTTTTTCCGGCTTTTTGACGTTTTTGTTGCACTATCTTCTGGAATGATCATTTTGCGTGAAACCAAAACCAAAATCCACCTCAAGTGTACCATATACGTTACATCATAGTGAAAATGTTGAGCTTCAATTATTAAGCCAAACTTTAAACTTAGCCATGTCCGGATGTTTAATGCTCTAAGTTGTGAGAATAGGTCATGAAAGCCTTGATAACCGTAGTCATGTGTGATTTATAATTGAACTGATCTATTGGACAAGCAAGCAGTATATATTTTAAACAAGACGACTTTACAGAGAGTGATAAGTAAATGACGTGCAATACAAATTCTATATTAGTTAGGAAAGAGGAAAATTATGATAGCTGATGAAAGATTATCGTTGTCGACATGAGATTAATCTTTTAAACCAAACTATAAGAAAAATCCTAAAGACTTATGTCAGGTATGAACAAGATCATGATCTAATACCGCCTGTTGTAAAAATATAGATGTCACTTACATGTAAGTATAAGAAATAAGCATGTTGTTCCTTAAACTTATTTATTTATTTATAGGTAATTGCAATTGGTAGCATTTTTAGGAATAATAACCAAGTGTATAACATCATTTAAAAAAATTGCAAATATAGACAAGTCAATTAGCGAGTCTATCAGCGATAGACTTCAATTGTTGATAGACTCTTACCAGTGATATGGTCTATCACTGATAGACTCTTACCAATAATATGGTCTATCACTGATAGACTATTTAAATTTGGCCATATTTGCAATTTTTTATATTATGTTATATCTGCTAATACTTTGAGTCTAATGTCTATATTTGCATCTGTCTCTTTATTTATTTGTTTGTTTGTTTATTATATTTTCTTGCTTGTCCCTCTCCCTTTAACAAGTTTTTAAATCTCTTATTTTTCATGAATTGTAGAAAGGAAATAGCATGTTTGTCGGTGAGAGATGTGTGCAAGATATTCATGTAGGTCATTTTGGGGTTTGTACAATTAATTATAAAGTAGTTTCTATTATTTCGAAAAACCAAAAAACTAAATCAATTCAAGCCAATCTAATGGTTTAGTTTGGTTCTTTCGGTATAAAATTTGATATAGATTTTGAAAATATAATTATAAGTAAATAACAAAGAAAAAATTCATAAGGGTAAGAATAGTATAATGACAATCAAAATCACAAGAAATCATAGGAATTAGAGAGAAGAGAACTCACGAAAATGTAGGAAACGATGACGGAGAACTTTCTGGCAACGAACGAACTTTACGAACGAAGGATGACAGTGAACTTTTCGACCACCTCTCTCTTTCTCAGACAACGGACTAGCTCTACCTTCTGACCACCACAACTTTCCGACCACCACAGCGGACCAACTCTCTCTCTCGCCTATCGCCCTATCTCTTTCATATAGAGGGAAGAAGAAGGCAGACAATCTACCTTATGCTCGATCTGCTTTTTATACTAGATCTTTTGACAGCTATCGAGGGTCGTCGGGAGATCTGTTGGGAGTTCCTATTAATAAATAACTCGTCAGGAGTTACTATAACTCCTGATGGGTAATTTCCCATCGTTGCGAGATTGCGAATAGTATATGTTATCGGGAGCTCTTTCTAACTCCTGACGTGTCCCTTACGTCATCGGGAGAGATCCTATCTTATACTGAGACCCTATCCTTATGTAGATTTAAGCGTCGAGAGAGCCTCTTTTTCCTGTAGTGAGATTATAAATTTTCATATACTTCACATTCGTTATACTTTTTTAAAGAAAAAGAAAATTAATCATGCATTTATGTGTAGCAAAAGATCTAGATAACACCGTGACTCACGCAATCGAGAAAATTTAAGGATAAAGAAGAGGAGCCCAAAAAGAATTTGGATGGAAGAGATTCTAGAAAAACCTATGAATAAGTTATGTAGTGTATATATTCTCTCTTTCCTCACATGTTTTGCATTATTTCTGACTCTTTAATTGTTGTCTTTATTATTACTTTTAACACTTTTATCTTTAAAACGGAAAAGGAAAAATAAAAAGAAGGTAAGTACTTGTCAATATCTAGTAGGGCTAAAGACATCCCCGCATATCGAGTAGAATTTTCAACGAGTTAAATATTTAGCTCGACTAAAAGAGCAATTTCTTTTGGTTTTCTTTAACAACGATATCTCCATAATTAAAATATCCAAAAAATCAAACAATATCCTATTATTAAAAAAAATTTATTCTCAAGATATTTTTTTTAAACTAGAAAAGTAAGAGTATGAAGGTATGAATTTAAAGAACTTAAAAAAATAGTACCATCAATTATTGTGGAGTTATTTCGCTCATTCTTAGACATTTCATGGTCATACACATGTATATATAATCTCATTTTTTATTCCCATGCTTTACAAGCCCCCTTACCTTTATCTCTATCCACAAACGTGTGCACTTTTTTAAATAAATTAATCCCACAAAATAAAGATCCAAAGTTTCACCAAAATTACCACCTTTAAAGTTAAACTAAAACCATATTAACACAAAAGAAAGATCCATCATGAATGATTCCATAAAACTAAGTCTATTTCTATATCTTCCCACATTATTATGTGATTAAAAGATTCTGATTTATGTAATTTTAACCCTTAATCATTTCAATTTAAGCTAATTCACATACTAGTTTTAACCAAAAGGGGCAAAAAAAAAAAAAAAAAGAGAAACGCTTTAATAAACTCATAAATTTACAAAAACTAAAGTTATACACAAGAATTAAGTTTGACAATATACAATGAATAACATTCCTATAAAAAAGCTCTAACGTTGTTTTTGTTTAAAGAAATTATCCATTTCATATTATGTGTATATCCTATAATCATTAAATGCATACGAGAAAATAAATTTAACAATATTTGACCGAAAATTGATTTGAAGGTTAAATTACCACATTTCTTCAAGTTGATGATTAGAATTACACTACTTGTTTAAATTTAAAGTCTAAATTAATAGAGCCTAACAAATTTTTTATCCAATAAATATTCTATCAATCACATTATGACAATCTCTCGAGTAATTTATCCTTGCCCTCTAAGGAAGATGACTAAAAAACAAAAAGTACTAATTTCTCTTTCGAAGACCAAGTCTTTTAAGGGGCCCCTTTCACTTCCACAAGATAAACCACTAAGTTACAACATCCCATTCCATTCATATATATCTATATATAGAAGACCATTTATGGTTATAGATACAATTTGTTAAGGTTTTTTTCTATAGAGTTTCAATGGCGGACACTGCTCATCATTTTGGCCAACTCCCTGGCTTTCGATTCCATCCCACCGAAGAAGAGCTTCTTGAATTCTATCTTAAGCAAATTGTTTTTGGCAAACGTCGACACTGCTTCGATGTTATTGGGTTTCTCAACATTTACCAACACGACCCTTGGGATTTACCTGGTACTTTTTTCGGAATATCTTAGGATTAATTTTGAGGTTGCTTTGTTTGATTCATTTTTTTGTTCTTTTGTTTTTTCTTTTTAGATTTGGCGAAGAATGGTGAGAGAGAGTGGTATTTTTTTGTACCAAGGGATAAAAAGCACGGCGGCTTTGGCAGCGGAAGGCCGAATCGGACCACCGGAATTGGGTACTGGAAAGCCACCGGTTCCGACAGGAGAATCTTGAGCTTGTCGGATCCTATGAGATTGATTGGTTTAAGGAAAACTCTTGTTTTCTACAAAGGAAGAGCTCCTAGAGGAACCAAGACTGATTGGGTCATGAACGAATATCGTCTTCCTGATCATTCTTCTCTCCCAAAGGTAACAATCTTATCCTAACTCATCGGCTTAAGCTTTAAAGTTAAATATTTGACCTAAAATTGAGAAGTACTTAATATTTTGCATGTAAAAAAAATTGATAATCTCATTTGGTATTTATATTGCTAATTTTCATAATTTATACTCTCCTAAATATATGTTTTTGCAGTACTTGTCCAACCACGTAATTTGACACATGACAAATTATTTTAATATATATATGTTTTAGTTACTTTGTTCTTATATTCTTATTCATTTAAATTTTTTGGGTTAAGAATGGGGCTATAGAACTCTTATCCTAAAATCTTTTAATTTCAAAAAAAAAAAAAAAATTACATTTATTATTGGTTGAAAAAAAAGCCTTTTTTTTGTGGGGGGGGGGCGGGCGGGTGTGTAAAGGAGGATAAGTGCTTGTTTTTTAAAAAAGAATAAAAGTATATCTTTTTTAAAAGAAAAAAAAAATTGTGAATTGATTTGCAGGACATAGTGTTGTGCAAGATATACAGAAAAGCAACATCATTGAAGGTGTTGGAGCAAAGGGCAGTAGAGGAAGAGACAAAGAACTTACAAATGAATAATAATGCTACAATATTAACAAATGCTTTAATGGGTGAAGAAGAACAAGGTGATGAACAGGACTCATTTTGCACTCAAAATATTCCAAGGCTGAATACAAGTGAAGTGATAATGAAAAAAGAGACAAGTTGTGGGGATGATGAGGAAGAAGAAGTAGATTCGCAGGTGGCTGACGGAGGATCCTCCTCGTCGACAACGACGTCAAGTTTACAGATTCCGACAGGGTTCGACATGCTCACTGATTTGCAAGTTCCAAAGGTGAACATGGATTGGACTCAAGACCAGTTTTGGAACCAATTCAATAGTCCATGGCTTCTCAATTTCACCTTTCATAGCAATATACTTAATTTCTAAGAGCCTAATTTAATTATGCTTAATAACTCTAGTTATTGTACATAGCTTCTTTCTATATGCTCTCCCCACGCAATTACTAACTTTAAAAGTGTTTTTCGCTACGGTTGATGAAAGACAATATTTTTTTGTTAATTAGAGAAAAAAGAGTTTCTCATGGACAAATTGATGTTAAATAGCTAAATGAGCTCAAAAAAATAAGTACAGTCGAGAATCCATCTAAGTATTTTTCAATAGAGAAAGACTTGAAACTATAGTAGAACAGAAGGAAGATAAAAGATACTAAAACACGTATGATATTTCCTTAATTATTTATTTACTACACTTTAAATTAATTAACGTGACGAAAATGGCTACTAGTACAATTTCTCCTCTCCACCAACCACAATTTTTTTTTTCTCCCTTTCATATGTGAGAGAAATTGAAAAAGGGCCCATGATGGAACCTTTAATAGTTGAAAGTCTGTTTCAAAGTTAATTGTCATCTACCTCTCTCTTTCAGATGGGAGAAGGAAATTATTCATGGCCCCATGGGAATATCTTTGAGAGTGGAAATATTTGTTTCTACAAGTAGTAATTTTTCCTTTCTAAGTTCCAAAGTTGTAGTTTTTTATTTATATGTTGATTTAATATATAATATTATTCTTTTTCATTTTATCCATCATATATATTAATAATTTTCCACTGTTACATCATCTTTTCTATTTAATAATAATATCATATTAGCAAATTTAGTTTGTCGACGAGCTTTAATAATTGTTATAATAGTAGATATAAATGTAAATGTTCATACATTTAAAAACATAAAAATTACAAAATGATCATTATTAAGATTCTCGATTTCGTCAGTAAAAGAGTTTGTTGATGCCAAAGTTGAGAGCGTCAACAAAAGCTATATTATGGTGATGATTTTGTCTAACTAACATCAACAAATATAGTTTTGTCAAAACTTTCTATAAATAAAATATTAAAGTAAAGATGATTTAACCATTAAGTACCTTCAAGGTAACAAGAAGACTATAAAATGTTAATCTTGTGTTATATTTAAGCAAATGTGAGAGTGTGAAGATTACGTTAATTTAAATTTTAAATACAAATCGGAATGTCTAAAATTAATGTCCTGTGAAGGAAAATTTGTGTAGGGTCAATGTTATTTGTTTAGTTAGTCCATGATTATATTCTTAATTTCTTCCTTTCATCATTTAACTAAAGCGAAATTCAATTGATTTGGTAGTTTGAGAAATGTTCTTAAGAAAATGTAGGTTTGTTGTTTAACTGTATGTATTTTTCCTTTCTCTCTAATATGTTAATGAATTTTGATGGTAAGCTTGGTCTATTATTTCTAATTTTTGTTCTTTTAATAGTAAGTTTTCTTTAGTTTTGAGTTGTGTTTTGAATTTAATGTTTAATTTGTACTTTTACATAAAAAAAATGGTAGTTAGAATTTTTTCCGTTTCCACGTAGGTGTTCAACTAGGTTGTGATGTAGTTTTTTAAAAAGTTCAATGTACAATTTCGGTTTCAACTAGGTTGTTTGGGTAATTTTAAATTTTTAATGACGGATTTTCAATGTCATTTGTGGATGACAAGGTTTATGACCATCATTGTAATATATGATGATGAGCAATTTAGTGACATTTTTAAACTGATATTGATGGTTAGTAGTCTTTCATGTTTTAATATAATACTTGGAAAAATAATGGTGGTACACATTATGGTTTAAAACTGTCATTGAAAGATTAGATTTGTTAACCAAATCAATTTGATTATTAAGAATACAACAGTAATGATTTAAAATTTTTCTTTTCCATAAAATATGTCAAGGTGAATTTCTTTTTTTAGTTTTCATAATAGAAAATTAATTTTAAAAACCTCCTCAGTTAATTAAATTTCTGAAAATTGAGTCCTTATTTCAATATAACCATTGTAAAGTTTTTTTAGTTAAAAATAATAATTCCAACTTCTTCACTTAATAGTTATTTATTTCACTAATCATGGTACAATTTGACTATGATTTTAAACATGTATTTGGATCATCATTAAGAAGATAAAAAAAAATTCAAATACGTAAGGCATTTTGTAGTAAAAAACAAAAAGTAAAGTAAAATAAAATGTCATATGAAACGAACCTAAAATGATATTAAAATTTAATTCATCGATATTTTGAAAAGGTACCTATAGAATATTTTATAGAGTCGTATATTAACAAATAGATGCAACCAATTCTGAATCACAATCAAAACAATCAGCTTCTTTTCATTATCAAACAAAATGGAAATTGTAAAGTTAGATAAAAATTCCAAATTTATTAGACTTCATCAAATTGAATAATGCATGTCTACTTTTAAGAGGATATTTTGTATAACAGTGATATTTGTGGCTTGACTTGGCCTTTGTTTATTTATTTATTTATATTTATTTATTTTTTTTTTTTCTATTAGTTGACTCTCAAGTTGACTCTTTCTTACCTAACTTGGTAATCAAGAAGAAGAATCAAGAAGGATTGAGAAATCAACAAAATTGAACAAAGTTAAAATATTTACCAAAATGACATCAGAAGTAGTGTCACGACCTTCCAAGAAGCGTTGAACAATAATGAAAGACAGAATGCATCATACTACTACAAAACAGGATAGTGTCGCAACGCTGTTAAAGAACGTCACAACATTTCGGAGCTTGACAGAAATGTCCCCCCGCGCGCGCATGCCTTGTGCAACCAAGCGTCACCCCAGCGTGTCAACCCTCACCTCACACTTCTTGTTTTTTTTGTGTAATAACATTGAAACGTTGTCCTCAGCATTGAGACGCTACACCTATAATTATAAAAAGTTTTCTTTCATTTCTAGCGAAAAGAGGCATAATTTTTCTACAAAGTCTGGGGTTCCTCTCTAGATCAATTCACATCCTTGGTAATTCTATTCTAATTAGGTTAGATTTTCATTTTAGTTTTTGAATTATAAACAATGTATTGAATTTCTACATGGATTTGTCGGTGAATTTATGAGGTAATTTCTTCAATTTCATTTCTAGTTCAAGAATCCTTTGTACCTTTCTTGAGTTTTTTTCTCTTCCTTAACTAATTGCAATCTCCTGAACATATGCTTCTTTGAATCAATTTGAACTTCTAAAAGCATGTTTATGGATCTTTATCTTTTGAGCATATATAGTCAAGATTCTTAGTTTTGCGACAATCTTGCTTGAATATGTTGCTTTGAATGTATTCATATATAAGAATGTCTAGCTAAGATCTACTAATTGGCATTAGTTAATTATGTATTTTATGGCCATTTCTAGGATACATTATTGCTAGATTCAAAGATAATTTCAATTAATTGAATATGACTATCTTGACAATTAATCAACACAATTGAATTCTCGAACTTAATGCATATGTTTTCCATTCTACATGGATGCTATCGAACCCAATAGGATTAGAAACATATAGATTGATTAGAGTTAGTCTTCCAACTTTAATCAATGTTTAGAACGCTTTCTGGATTAGATTTTTGCTAGCTATCCGCCATTGTAGAGGTTAGCTTAATCAAGTCAAGCGTGTAGTTGTGGTATAATTCGCTTGCATAATTACTTCGTAGAAATTATGGGTGATCATCGATTGGTCGGGGTCGATTTTCTGACCAGATCGACGCTGAACCGAGAAGAATCGGTTCTAAACCTGACCAAACTGATCCGACCGTTGACTGAGCAAAAAACACGACCGACCAACCGTGACTGAGCAAAAAACAGGACTGACCGACCAATCGGTCGGTCTGGTCGGCTTGGTATTTTCTTTTTTTTTTTCCTCTTCTTTTAATAATATTCTTAGAAAAAATTCTATATTTAATAATTAATTATTTACATTTTACCACTTAGTAGTTAGTACTATTTTCTATTAGGTAAAAGTTATATTTAGTTATAAATCCTTATAGTTATAAATAGCAAGTTTTTAATACAAATTAAATCAACTATCAAAAGTCAACTATTTGTTAACTTCTTTTTTCTTCCTATCAATTTAGTTAGTCAATTTGGATTGCATAGTGCAAAGTTTTATTTAGTTATAAATCATTGTCGTTATAAATAGCAATTTTTTTAATACAAATTAAATTAAATATCAAAAGTCAACTATTTGTTAACTTCATTTTTCTTCCTATCAATTTAGTTATTCAATTTATATTGAATATTGCTATGAGGTAAAACTTATATTTAGTTGTAAATCATTATAGTTTTGTCAAGACTTTCAATAAATAAATTATTAAGGTAAAGATGATTTAACCACTAAGTACCTCCAAGGTAAAAAGAAGACTATAAAATGTTAATCTTGTGTTATATTTAAGCAAATGTGAGAGTGTGAAGATTACGTTAATTTAAATTTTAAATACAAATCGAAATGTCTAAAATTAATGTCCTGTGAAGGAAAATTTGTGTAGGGTCAATGTTATTTGTTTAGTTAGTCCATGATTATATTCTTAATTTCTTCCTTTCATCATTTAACTAAAGCGAAATTCAATTGATTTGGTAGTTTGAGAAATGTTCTTAAGAAAATGTAGGTTGGTTGTTTAACTGTATGTATTTAGCCTTTCTCTCTAATATGTTAATGAATTTTGATGGTAAGCTTGGTCTATTGTTTCTAATTTTTGTTCTTTTAATAGTAAGTTTTCTTGAGTTGTGTTTTGGATTTATGTTTAATTTGTATCTTTACATGAAAAAAAATGGTAGTTAGAATTTTTCCCTTAATCATTTTAGAATTTTTCCCTTAATCAAGGGTTTCGACGTAGGTGTTCAACTAGGTTGTGAGGTAGTTTTTTTAAAAAGTTCAATATACAATTTCGGTTTCAACTAGGTTGTTTGGATAATTTTAAATTTCAATGATGGACTTTCAATGTCATTTGTAGATGACAAGGTTTATGACCATCATTGTAATATATAATGACGAGCAATTTAGTGACATTTTTAAACCGATATTGATGATCTGTAGTCTTTTATGTTTTAATATAAAACTTAGAAAAATAGTGGTGGTACACATTATGGTTTAAAACTGTCATTGAAAGACTAGAATTTTTAATCAAATCAATTTGATTATTAAGCATACAACGACAATGATTTAAAATTTTTCTTTTCCATAAAATATGTCAAGGTGAATTTCTTTCTTTAATTTTCACAATAGAAAAATAATTTTAAAAACCTCCTCAGTTAATTAAATTTCTAAAATTGAATCCTTATTTAAATATAACTATTGTTAAGTTGTTTTAGTTAAAAATAATAATTATTTATTTGACTAGTCATTATACAATTCGACTATGATTTTAAACATGTATATGGATTATTATTAAAAAGATAAAAAAAAAAAAAAAAGAAAAAAAATCAAATACGCGATGCATTTTGTAGTAAAAAGAAAAAAATAAAGTAAAATAAAATATCGTATGAAACGAAGCTGAAATAATATTGAAATTTAATTCACGGATGTTTTGAAAAGGTACCTATAGAATATTTAATAGAGTCATATATTGACAAATAGATCCAACCAATTCTAAATATCAATCAAATCAATCAGCTTCTTTTCATTATCAAACAAAATGGAAATTGTAAAGTTTGATAAAAATTCTAAACTTATATTAGGCTTCATCAAATTGAATAATGCAGGTCTACTTTTAAATGGATATTTTGTATAATAGAGATTTTTGTGGCTTGATCTGGCCCTTATTTTTTTGGTTTTATTTATTTATTTTTATTTTTATTTTTTGCTATTAGTTGACTCTCAAGTTGACTCTTTATTACTTGACTTGGTATGTCTTTTAACAAGCACATGGCTTTGTAATATCATTGTCACATATATTTTAGCTAGAAGATAAAAGTGTTAATTGGCCCTACATAATAAATGCATCCAAACTTGATTTTCATTTATGTATTTGAAAGGTACAAAATGATGAAAAATGATTTTAAGACCTTTTTTAAATTTTAATTTACTATAACACCTTAAGTTGTATTTAGCTGGTAGAATTTCATTAGATCATAAGTATGATTGACATTATACACTTACCTACTTCCTAAGAAAATCTACTTATTTATGAATTACTTGGTTAATCAAACTATATATTTGACCTCTAATTAACTTTTAACATGGTATCTATTTAGTTGTTTTAATATTTAAAAGGTTCAATTTCTATTAAGATTTCTTTTGTTCAATACAAATTCAAACTTAAGATATTTCATTCAAAGATATGATGTTTTAATCAATTGAGCTTTATGTTCAAGTCTATTTGAACTTCTATTACATCTTTCTAAATTGAATGTTAATATGTCACATGCTTACAATATATGTACATTCAATATCTATTGACCATTAAAAACCACTCTTGATTGTACAAAAATCAATTTCAAAAGTATATAAATCAAACATTAAAATCATTATTACTTGAAAATTATTTTATAAATCACAGGGTGTATTTGATGTGCATAATTGAGCTGAGTTGATCAACTCAAGAGTTGGTAATAATTGTCAGTATTTGGAGTACAGAGTTGAGTTGAATTGGTTTAAGAAATCTGCATTTGGGGGTGCAAGTCAACTTGTGTTGAGCTACAATTTTTATGTGTTATTTTTGTTGTTGTTGTCATGTTTTGTTTTTGTTTTTTTATTAATTTTCCTTTTCACTTTTCAACTAAACATACTTTTCCAAACTTGTAATACTAATTTGTGATGTGAACTTGATAAATAAAAATAAACTTTACAATCTTCTACATGTAACCTATTGAACTTAATATTTTCTATATTATTATTTATATAATAAATAACTCCACAACATACTTTAACTAAGTTTCTATCTTATCTATGAAAAAGAAGAAAACCAAGCCCTAATTTTCTTTCATCTCTCTCCCTTTTTTTCTTTAACGATGAGTTTATCGTGCTTCTTTCTCAACAACAATACGCATGCACATCAGTTGAGAATCCAATCTAGCGCAGCTCTGGCATGGACCAATGACACTACGAAAATGCATGTCGAAGTAATAAATTCTAATTAACTTGAGGATCATCCTCAAAGATTCGTACTAATGATTTCCCTTAGCCATTGTTATGCACTTACCAATTTTACTTAGGCAACCAACAATCGATTCAATTTTGATATTTAAAATCAACAATTATACATATCTAACACTTCAATGAGATACATAATTCCAAGGTGTTGGTTCAGCATGGTTTCTTAATATATTAATGAAAGACTGATGGTTACTTTATTGATAATTGCCTGAGTATGGAAGTCTTATTTTAGGATATCCTTTTTCAAGCTCAAACCATTCTAATCCTAATATGCTAATTTGAATCTCTTCAAAATTACGATACTAAGACAACATTAAGACCCTTCATATCCAACCTTGGTTATTATCCTATCATTTTCATCCATGTTCCAATAACTATCTAACCTGTCAAGTTGAACTAAAAATCCTCTTTTTCAAGCAAAAAAAAATTAAACGAAGAACATTTGATAAATGGTCAGTTAATCGAATGCATTAACATAGATAAGTTAGAAAATAATTGCATCCAATAAAATTCTACGAGTCAGCAATAGTAAGATTTCAATTCATGCTAAATTCAACACCCTAAAATCTAAGGGTTTATCTACACATGATCAAGAAACTCATACTTCCCTAAACAAATTCAACCATCAACACAAAAAAGAAGAGATAAACAAAGCAAGTGATTTGATCTCCTTTCACTACCACTGATTCATGATCTCAAGCTCTTGACCTTTGTCATTCAGTTTCGGATTGATCTCCAATAGCAACACATTTTTCAAACAGCTCCCTTCTACCCTTGGTAGAAAATCCCCCGAAGAATAAACTTCTGCATCATGGCGTCACGACGTTGTTAAGTAGCACCATAGTTTATTGTATTTATATATTTACTCTTCATGTAATGTACTTATACATTTGACATTTCTAGCTTTGGATATATATTGTATATACATCCCACTAATTAGAAATTTAGTTCAAGTGGGAGTTTGTTGGGTTTTATGCCCTAAAACTTGTAAATAGTAAATGTAACATTTGATCGATCATTATTATTACAATAAATAGTTATCGTTTATCTTATATATATCTTGCCTAAATAACCTTGATCCAATAAACTAACATCCTAGACTGTTGTATGAGTCTTGAACTATATGTGGAGACATGCAGGGATCAATATTCAAGATACAACCTAAAGGATCTAAAGTATATGGATAAGGCTGGGTATTTATCCTGGTGACACTATGGATACGACCGACTTTGTATTTGATACAAATACAGTGATCGAACGCGTTTTGGTAGGGGACATGAGAGTGGGGGTATCCTATGTAATGAGTTTGCATAAGACCGGCCATGAAATGGTAACCACTAGATGTAACTCCGTTGACTAGTTAGGTTTCTATTTCACTAGGACGACTTAGGCAACTTAGTCTTAATCTTGAGTGAGTTATGGACTCCTAGTCATGAGGGATTATCTTTTGATTTGTATGGGTGAGAGGGTTAGTTCGCCGACTCAATAAGTCTACCAGTTTGAGGACAAGACAGAGTGGGAAGATGGGAACATAATTTCATGAGATGAAATTCACTCTTTCTTGGCTTTAGGATAAGTAGATGAGTGTTCCCTTAAGTGGTATCTCTAGAACCTAAACAAAGGGCCCTACCCTCTCACTGGCCTGAGAGGGGTTTCTGTTTAATGGTAGGACCATAAATATGTTGTTCATTAGAGAAGTACTGGTACTTAAGAATACGGAGGTAACCTAGGGGTAAAATGATAATTTGACCCAATTGGTATTATGAACACTCATGAAGGACTAACTTATTGTCATTTGTCTATATCTATGGATACAAAAATATATTTGCAGTGAGAAGAACACAACCATGGTTCTTTAGTGAAGTGTACCCATAGATAATGAATATTGTTTAACTGGTTAATGAGTTTAGTCATTAATCTCATATGTTGGAGCTTCTGATATGTAGGTCCATGAAATCTCCTTCCTAGCTCTAAAGAAAATTGAGGCAATTATGCTTTGAATAGAGTTTGAAATGCTCAATTCACTCGAGGAAATAATATAATGTATAATGATACATTATAATATAAAGTTTACATTTTAATTAAACTTTATAATATAAATTTATTTTTGGATATGATGCAAAATTAACTTATGGGAGAATTAAATATTTGAAGGAGTTCAAATATTAAAGAATTGGATTCATATTAAAATTATAAGTTAAATCTAATGTGTATTTGATGCACATTAAAGTTAAAGGTTATGAGAGAAGTACAATTGAATATGATTCAAATATAAGCTAAATTAGATCTTTGATATTTAATTTGGAAACAATTTGATTGGAGAATTAAATAATTACTTAATTTAATTTGATTTAATTAAATTAATTGAATTGAAACTATAGATTATGCGAGAGATGCTTCATTTAATATGATTTAAATGAAACAATTAATTAAATTAGATTTAATTAATTATTAATTATTAATTAATTAAATTAATTAATTAGATAACTCCCACATAGGGGGTTATTTAAAAACGTAGGTGATCCCACGTTTCTCTCCTTCTCTATCTTGGTTGATCAAAAAGTGGTTTTGAACATAGAGGAGAAGAAGGAAAATTGTCTACAGAATAGTTCTATATTTTTCTTTGCTTATCTCAATGAAAAAACCCCTCTTGTTCCTTTTCCCAGTTGAATTGGTTCCCACACACGAAAAAAAAAAAAAAAAACACCAAGGTTTCTTAGAGGATAGCAAGGTTGCTCTCCTAGTTCTGAAATTCCAATTTGAGAATTGGACTCTCACTTGGTTCTACAAAGGTAAAAGTTTCCTATCCCTTTTCTGTGTATTTATTTTCTTTTTAAGCATGCTTAACCTAGGTTCTAATTTTACGGCAGGCTAAATTTTGTTTGTATCATTTCCGAATTGCCTAATGTGGTATTGCAGAAATCTCAAATTAATAATGAGTTTTAGTTCTGTGCTTTCCGTTGTGTTAGGGCTTCTATTCCTATAGGAAATTCACGCGTGCTTAGACTTCGAAGCACCGTGGTGCTGTACCAAATTTGATGCTTCTGGAAAAAGCGTAGGGTGCTAGTGGCCCTATGATGTGCTTCTAGGGCCATTTTGGTCATTTTGGCCTTCTCTTTCCCAGTTGATTCAATTAAGCTATGTTTTGGCCTATTTTAGCTCCATTTTATCATTAACACTTCATTATACCTCTTACATGTTTGAAACCTATAAATTCATCAAATAAACATATTAAGCTCTTTCACAATTACTAAATAGTGGCTTATTCTTCAGATGGACATAAAATATCCATTTTTCAGTGGCACACTATCTAAGAAAGTCGATATGAAGTCACCGTCTATTACCTCTCATTCGACTTAGAAAGTATATCTTTTTAGTCGAGCATTATAAGGTCTAAAACAAGCTCAACGAGCTTGGTTTGTCACATTCCAATCTACTATCACTCAACTTGGGCTTACCTCAAGTCTCCATGATATGACTCTTTTCACACGTTAGACTCCAAAGGGTATTATTCTTCTCCTCCTTTATCTTGATGATATGATCATTACAGATGATAATGATCTTCAGGATATATCTGACTTGCACAGCTACTTGAGGTAATGTTTTGAGGTGAAATATTTGGGGCCATTCAATTATTTTCTTGACCTAGAAGTTTCTTCCCAGTCTAACGGGTACTACTTATCTCAATCAAAATATGCTTATGATCTCCTAGCTCGATATGGTATTACTGACTCTATCATGTCATCCATACTATTGGATCCAAATGTTTGCTTAACTCCATCTGATGGTGTTCTTCATGAAGGTTTTGCTTTCTATCAACAACTTGTTGACAACTTTATTTACCTCACGGTGACTCACTCATATATTGCCTATGTTATTCATGTTGTTAGTTAGTTCATGACTACTCCTCGGACTATACAATTTACTATTGTACTTCACATTCTTCGTTACATCAAGGGCATTCTTGGTTATGGACTTCATTTTGCTTCTCAGTCATCTTTGGTGTTATCTGGCTTCTTTAATACTAATTGGGCTGGTGATCCTACTACTTGATCTACCATAGGCTACTATTTCTACTTAGGTGGTTCCCTCATCTATCGGTAGAGTAAGAAACAAATTGTTGTTTCACATTCCAGTACAAAATCTGAATATCATGCACTTGTTGATGCTACTTCTAAGTTCTTATTCGATGGCTTGTTTTTGATGTAGGTGTTCCTTAACAGTCTATTACTATACTTCATAGTGAAAATTGTAGTGTCATCCAAATAGCTACAATAATGTATTCCATGAGTGTACCATGCACATTGAAAATGAATGCCACTTCATATGTCATTATCTTATGGGAACCATTCTCCCTATCTAAACCATAGAGCAACCAACTGATATCTTGACAAAAGCACTATATCTTGGTCGCTTTACTTAAGTACTACACAAAATAAAGTTACTTGTCACTCTACCACTTTGAGTTTGAGGGAGAGTATTATTAGGGTTGATGCCCAAAATCTCGTAGAGTCTTATAGTTTATAATTGTATTGTACAAACATGATATTTTATTGGACATTTAGTAGCATTAAACCCACAAACAAATAAACTAACATCCAAAGTTATCATCTGTAGCTTAAACATGTATGTAGAAACATAAAGGTGGATCATGTTTAAGTGATAACCTAAACGGTCTGTAGTAGATAGATAAGTTTGGATACCTTATCCTAGTGATACTATGAATACGACCCGCTTTGTAGATGTTATAATTGTTGTAAATTACTACAAATGATATGATCCTAATCATTCATGTGGAGACATGTGAGCGGGGGTATTCTACATAAAGAACTTTGTATAAGATCAGACCACAAAATGAATAGTCTCATTATATAACTCCGTTCATAACAGAGACATACATTTTACCAGGATGACCATAGGTGGCATGACCTGAATCCTAAGGGAGTTGTGAACTCCTGCTTATGAAGGCATACTTTGATTTGTATGGGTGAGAGTAGCCGGTTCACGATTCAATAAGCCTACCATTTTAGGGATTTGTCTGATTGGGGAGTTGGGAACACAACTACACAAGATGGAATTCACTCCTTCCCAATGTTGGGTAAGTAGATAAATTTATACATAAAGGTTGATTTCAGGGCTTAAACAATGTGGCACTTCACTATTTCTTGGCCCGAGAAAGATTTGATCATAGTTGGACTATGACTTATTGTTCATTAGAGGGATCAATGGTACTTAAGGAGTTAAATGTAACTATAGGGGCAAAACGATAATTTTGGCCTAGCAATAATTACGTGCAATTTGTGAAGGGTCGTTGCACTATTGACTGGTTATATACAATGAACACAGAAATATATCTGTAGTGCAAAGACTGCAGCTGTCGGTCTTTAGTGAAGTGCCCAACAGTTAATGGGTGTTGAGCAATTTAATTAAAGATGTTTAATTAATTATTCAAGTACTATTGGAGCTTCAATCTACAGGTCCATAAAGTCCCTTCTGTAGCTCAACAAGGATTTATGAGCATCAATTTTGAATTAATTTGAATATTCCAAATTAACTGAGGGGACTTATTATATGTGATATAACTAATTTAATTTAATTATACATGATATAATTAATATAATGTATTTGATACATTATAATATAAAGTTTATTTGAGAGGAAATAAATATTTGAATAAGATTCAAATATTAATTATGTGAATTGGATTCATATAATTAAATTTAGTATAAATGAGATTTATATTAAATACTATGCATTAATGAGAGAACTAAAACTATAGGTTGTGTTGTATGATATACCACATATATACATAGAACAAGTTAGTTATTATATATATTAATTTTTATTTATTTTAAATCTAAGTTAATTTTTTTTAATTTTATTTTATTCTTGAATTTAAAGAGAGGAAAATAACTTCCCCTCCCCCCCTAATTCTTTCAACCATACGTATTGAGTTGGAAGTTGTTGGGTGAGATATTTTCTTCTTCACAAAAGAGGTGTGAAAAAAGATTTTCAATGGACAAAGAACTCTCTACAAAAAAAAAAAAAAAGAAAAAGAAAAAAAGAAAAAGAAAAAGAAAAGAAATCTCTCAGGCTTTCTCTTCCAAAATCACAAAACCCACACAACTCTTGTGAATCTCATCCCAAGAGAATACAGAAGGCTCCTACTGGTAGTCGCCATTTTGGATTATATTTGATCCTTATCAATTCCGGAGAAGAGGATTCATGAAGAAGAAAATTGTTCTTCAAGGGTAAGTCTCCCTTCTACATTTTATTTTGGCATGATGTAAATTTTTGTTTTATTGTATAATTCTGTTTTGTAATTTACTTTATGTGAAAATAATTTTTGGGACCGATTCCTGATTCTGCTCATGGCCTTCATAGGTTCCTTCAATTGGTTTCAGAGTGTGGTTTTGGTTCCAGTTTTTCTTATTTTCTAGAAATCTGAATTACAGTGAATTGGTGGGTTTGCATTATGATAATTTATTCATGCGATGAATGTTTTTGTTGAATGTTTATAATTATTGGATGTTTTCAGGATTAACCATTTCGATTTATTGCTTTTAACTTACAAATTGGTCTGTAAGGGCCCGGTGTTTTGGGCATAATTAATGTGATACAGTCTGTATTTAAAGTCTTCGAATTGTTCGTCATCGTTCTAGTGAAATTCTGGAGAAATCTAGGCCAAAAACCATGGAGATTCGACGGATTTCGAAACTATACACTTGCTACTGTATAGTAGTGTTGCAACGTTGTGCCCTAGCATTGCAACACTGTGAATTGAAAGGCGGATTGAAATTTTTGTAGCGTTGCAGTGCTAGGTCATAGTGTTGCAACGCTTCGTGATGGAAATTTCACGAATTGGCCGGTTCACGCGCGACTCATTGAGTGTTGATTCCAATTCGGTTCGTGGGTTCTCCGGTTCAGTTAGTTTGATTTCTTTTGGGTTGGTTCATGGCTTGTTCGAATAGTTCACAGTCCGATTCGAGCAGTTCAAGGCTCAGTTCACTTGTTTCGAACTGGTTGACTATTATTTTGTAATAATTAAATGTTTTCTAATTAATTAAATTAATATAAGTGTTATGTTAATGAAATTAATTGTTTAGATGTCCAATCCTAGTCCAATAAATATTTTTTAAAATTATGCATTTGATATATGATTCTTATGTATGATTGTATGTCATAATGTATGTCATATAGTAAAAATTACACCATAGGTTATGCATAATTGATGCATCATTTATATTATAAATGTTTTAATATTAGTTATGTGATTTTATTTTTATAGCATGCTCATGCATCAGATAATATAAAATGTTATAATATATGCATGCATGCATTAATAACATATTCATGCATCATTTATATTATAAATGTTTTAATATTAGTTATGTGATTTTATTTTTATAGCATGCTCATGCATCAGATAATATAAAATGTTATAATATATGCATGCATGCATTAATAACATATTCATGCATCATTTATATTATAAATGTTTTAATATTAGTTATGTGATTTTATTTTTATAGCATGCTCATGCATCAGATAATATAAAATGTTATAATATATGCATGCATGCATTAATAACATATTCATGCATCATTTATATTATAAGAGATAATATATAGTATGTATGTTTGGACGGTTATATGTTATTTATTATTTCTTTGCTTTATTATATAAGTGTTATATAAGTTTAGTAATGAAATGGAATTGCATGATGCATGACACTACTTTAGATAATGTTATAGTCGTTATAATTTTATTATGTACGTCATAACATGCAATGAATTATTTTAATTTGTTTCATTTATTTTATTAAATTTATAATTAAATGAAATTAGAAATTAAAATCAATAATTTAGAATTTCATGCAAACCTTAGTTTAAAATATTTTTTTAAAAATAGTTTTAAAATATGATTCACATAGACCTGAGATCACATTTCTAATAAGATTAGAGATTAAGTTTAATAGGATTAAATTGGTTCTTAATTAAAAGATTAAATTTGTAGCAAATGTATAAGGGACCTTTTGTCTAAAGCTAGTTTTGTCTAGGCTGGGATATTTAAGTTGATGGAAACATAACATCCCTATCTGGGAACTTACCTGGAAATGTGGATTAGATAGATTTGTTACAAACATGCAATGGTTGATTGAGGTTTAGTGTTTAATAAACATTAATCAAAGTTGTTTAACCATCCAAAATAAGTGTTACTTTTGGAAAAATTTAAACAATCACTTAGTTAAAATCAGTAGTCGAATTTTTCTAAGTTAAATAACCCTAGGTAAAATACTCAGTGGGAGGAAAATGGGTATATGATACTTCAGTTTACATTTTCACGTTTCTCCCTAAAAGTTCACACCATGAGATCTATACTCGGCCTCGAGGCACTTTTGCTTGTGTCCCTCTACAGATAGTATTTGTATAGGTCAATATCAAGGTGAATGGAGAGAGTGTTTATAGTAAGTGGGAGTGGGACGTGTGTCAACACATCCCACAGTCTCTCTTATTAATTTGTAGTAAATTTTTGTGCTCGGCCTTGAGGCATTTTTGCTTGTGTCCCCATACAGATGGCATTTGCATGATTTTTTACTTCAAACTCCAGAAATGGATAGGGTTGCTTTAGTTTTTGTCTCAATCGATTTTTTCCTACAATTGGCTCATTATGGCAGAACTCTAGAATCTAAAATGAGGGGTTACACTTACAAGAAAATGTTAAGCGAGTTTAACAATATTTGGACCGAACAATGGTGACTGATAGTTAACGTAACAAGGAATTGTGCTGTCTATTGGTTGAGATAGTCTCATTTTAGTGAAGACGTACCTGATTATCCTACGGTGGCTTTTGTCCTATCTCACTGAAACGTCATTGCAAAATAGATGTCACTTCGGGTGCATTGGATTATTTTGCTAAATTTGGTTGGTTTTTTCAAATGAATTAATGCATAGAGTACTAATATAAATAAATTGTATGGTTTTAGCAAATTACATTATAACTTCCGCGGCTTTAAACTTGCTTGTCACCGACAAAGTTACTGGCAAAAACTATACAACCTGGAAAAACACAATCAACATGACACTTATCATCGACGACCTAAGATTTGTCCTAATGGAGGATTGTACTCCTATTCCTATTCAGAATGCCACTCAAAACGTTCGAGAGGCATACGAGCGCTGGATAAGGGCAAATGAAAAGGCCCAAGCATATATCTTGGCAAGCATTTCTGAAGTCTTGGCCAAGAAGCATGAATCCATGCTCACTGTCGATGAGATCATGGAGTCCCTGCAGGGATGTATGGACAACCATCTGGACAGCTCAAGCACGACGTTCTTAAAAATATCTTCAATGCTCGTATGTAAGAAGGGGCATGTATTAGAAAACATGTTCTTCAACGTGGCGGAGATGAATAGGTTTGTCATTAATGAAACCAATCAAGTTAGCTTCATATCGAAATCTTTGCCTGAAAGTTTCCTACAGTTCCTTAGCAATGCTGTTATGAATATGATTGACTCAACCTGACCACCTTCCTCAGTGAGCTTTAGACATTTCAATCATTGATGAAATCCAAGGAACAAAAGGACGAGGCAAACTGCTTCATCCTCTAAGTAGTTCTATAAAGGTTCAACCTTTGGGACTAAGTCTATACCTTCTTCTTTCAGGACCAAAAAATGGAAGAAGAAGAAAGGTGGAAAGAGGAAAACTAACCCACCTACTATAGCCCAGAAGGGAAAGAAGGCCAAGGCTGCAAAGGAAATCTATTTCCATTGCAACCATGAAGGACACTAGAAGAGGAATTGTCCCAAATACTTGGCAACAAAAAAAGAAGGCCAAGTAAAGTAAATATGATTTACTTGTATTGGAGACTTGTTTAGTGGAGAAAGATGATTCAACCTGGATATTTTATTCAAGCGCCACTAACAATATTTGGTTTTCATTTCAAGGAATTAGTTCCTAGGGGTAACTAGAAGTTGAGGAGATAACGATGTGTGTTAGAACTGGGCAAGTCATCTTGGCTGTGGCAATGAGAGGACTTCGACTTTGTTTACATAAATCATATATTATATTAAATAATGTATATGTGGTTCCAAAATTGAAAATGAACCTTATTTCTGTGAAGTGCTTATTAGAAAAAAAATACTCTATTTCATTTGAAGTAAATAAAGTGTTTGTTTACCAAAATGGTGTATATATTTGTTCTGAAAATCTCAAAGATAATCTTTATGTGCTAAGACTGTTAGCAACTAAAGGCCTCCTAAATACTGAAATGTTTAAAACCGCAGTAACTCAAAATAAAAGACTTATAATTTCTCCTAAGGAAAATTATCGTCTTTGACACCTAAGGTTAGCACACATCAATCTCAATAGGATTGAGAGATTGGTTAAGAATGGACTTCTAAGTGAGTTAGAAAAAAATTCTTTACCTGTGTGTGAGACATGTCTTGAAGGCAAAATGACTAAAAGATATTTTATTGGAAAAGGTCATAGGGCCAAACAACCCTTGGAACTTGTACATTCAGACCTCTGTGGTTTGATAAATGTCAAGGAAAGAAGAGGGTTTGAATATTTCATCACTTTTACTGATGATTATTCAAGATATGGGTATGTTTATTTAATGCAACAGAAGTCTGAAGCTTTTGAAAAATTCAAAGAGTTTAAGGTTGAAGTTGAAAATAAATTAAATAAAACAATTTGGACATTTCGATCTGATCGGGGTGGAGAGTTTTTGGATCTTACATTCTAAAACCATTTGATAAAACATGGAATAGTGTCCCAACTCTCAACACTTAGTAAACCTCAACAGAATGGTGCATCAGAAAAGAGAAAGCCAAAATTGAGTTGTAGTCATATTGTTCGCCGCCTCGACACATTCCCTTCTCTCCCTGGCATCGAACCTTGTTGAACATGGTTCAGTCTATGATGAGTTATGCTTCCCTACCGAACTTGTTTTTAGTTATGCAGACTGTAACTTATATTTTGAACTGTGTTCCATCCAAGAGTGTTACGACAACACCTTTGGAATTATGGAATGGTCGTGAAGGTAGTTTATACCATTTCAAAATAGGGGTTCTCCAGCACATGTTCTTGAGGCAAATCCTAATAAATTGGAACCTCGTTCAAAATTATGCCTATTTGTAGGCTAAAAGGATCGAGAGGTGGTTACTTATACGATCCTAAATAAAATAAAATGTTTTTGTCAATGAACGCTGCATTTTTAAAAGAGGACCACATAAGGGAGCATAAGCCCTACAATAAGATTGTGTTGAATGAACTTTCTAAGGAAACCACTGAACCTTCAACAACAGTTGTTGAAGAACCCAACACCTCAACAAGAGTTGTTGAAGTTGGTTTATCTAGTAGGTCAAATTCACCTCAAGTGTTGAGGGAACCTCGATGTAGTAGGAGGGTTGCGAACTCGCCTGTTTGTTATATGGGTTTAATGGAAATCCTAGCTATGGTAGCTGATGAAGATGTTGATGATTCATTGTCTTACAAGAAAGAAATGGAGGATGTTGACAAAAATGAGTGGATCAAAGCTATGGATCTCGAAATGAAGTCTATGTACTTCAATTATGTTTGTGATCTTCTAGATCAACTTGATGGTGTTAATCTTATAGGTTGAAAATGGATCTATAAAAGAAAACAGGGCTCTAATGGGAAGGTGCAAACCTTCAAGGCTAGACCTGTGGCAAAGGATTATACGTAAGTTGAGGGAGTCGACTATGAGGAGACTTTCTCACCCGTTGCCATGTTAAAGTCTATCCGGATCCTCATGTCCATTGCATCATACTATGACTATGAGATTGTTGGGTTTTTATGTCCTAAAACTTGCAGATTCTAAACAATAAATTTATTCTGAAATTCATTACAGTTGTTATTGAATATATAAATTGCTTATTTCGTTTTAGAAATAAATCCAATAAACTAAATGATCCATGACTATCATATGAGTACTTGAACTTTATATGGAATCATAAAAGTGGATTAGATTCATGTAAATAGTCAAAATGATCTATAATATATGAATAAGGTTGGGTGCCTTCTTTTAGTAACACTATCTGATGCAGCCTACTCTATAATTGTTACAAGGAGTTGTAAAGTGCTACAGACGAAGTGATCTTAATTCGTACATGTGATGACATGAGTAGTAGGGGCGTCCTATGCAATGAGTTTTCACAAGATCGGACCACGAAATAAGTCATTCTTACTTTATAATGCTATTTATTGTTTAAGACTGACTAATTCAAAATGATGACCTAGGTAACTTGACCTGAATTCTGAGCTAATTATGGACTCCTGTTTATTCGGGATTATCCTTAGATTTGCATAGGTAAGGGTTGGCTCAATAGTGCTAGCTCAATAAGCCTCCCATTTCAGGGGTAAGATCGAGTAGATAGCTGAGGACATAGGGTGCAAGAAGAAATTCACTCTTACCCGTTTTTAGGGATAGTAGAGAGGTTGCTCCCTTAAATGCTGAATCCGGGTCTTGAACAAAGGGTCCCACCCTATCATTGGCTCAAGAGAAACCCAGTTTGATGATCGGATCACAAACTAATTGTTCATTAGCAGATCAGTGGGACTTAAAGAACAAGAGTTAATCTCGGGGGTAAAACAGTTTTTTGACCCAGTCGTTATTACGAACAACCTGTGAACGGTTAACTTACTAATTATGGTTATATCGAGTGGACATAATATATCTATAGTGAGGGGAGTGCAACAATGAACTTTAGTGGAGTGACCTAGTAGTTAACGAATGGAGGTTAATTCGGTATAAAGAGTTTAACCAAATAATCTTGGATTGTTGGAGTCCATGATCTGTAGGTCCATTAGGTCCCCTTACTAGCTCACAAACAGATTAGCTTTAAAGTAGCGTGATAAGTTGATTTGAAACATTCAAATTAGAATTAAGGGAATTAGTAATTATATGTGATATAATTACATGTTTAATTTTGGAATTAAAGGAAATTGGAGAATCGATTAATATTTAAATATGATTTAAATATTAATTTCATGAAGAAGGATTCATGAAGGTGGAATTGGTGTTAAATTAATTTAATATTTGATATTAATTAATTAAATTAATTAAATTGTTTAATTAATTAATTATTAATTTTATTAGAAAATTAATTGGCTACTTAATTTTGTAAAATTAATAAAAGTTTAAAGTTTAAATTAAGGAATTAAAAATTGAATTGAATTTTGATTTTGGAAATCAAAATTAAAAAGAAAAACTAAAGGAAATTTGAAAATGGAAAAAAAAATCTCAAAAGTGGGATTTTTCCACTTTCAAATTGTAGTAGTTCACACATAATTCTACTTTTTTTTTTTCAGCTCAATTATTCAAGCATGAGCTGTGATTCATGCAGGGATTCAGTTTGCATGATCTTCATGCAATAAAGCTCAGAAGGTCTGAGTGGAAAGGGTATGAAAATCACTGAAAATTGCTGAGAATTTTAAGAAATTGAAGAAGGTGTTCAATCAAAGCAAACTAGTGCCCTCTTCTACTTTGTTCTTTAATTCAAGCTTATTTTGAGTCCCACAACTCAATATAAGGCACCAAGAGAATAGTAGAGAAGACCTTGTAGTGGTTCACATCCAAAGGGAGGATTGCATCTATGATTCAAGGGTATCTTCAAAGGTTAGTGTTGAAACCCTCTTTTTAGTTTATGAGCATGCTATTTTTGGAGCCAAAATTAATAAATTAGAATGCTTATGATCCTATTTTGCTTCCGTTGCTTATTTCCAAGATCCAACAATTGGTATCAGATCATCATTTAAGCATTCAATTCGGTTTAACTTTGGCTTGGTAGGTGTTTTTTCATAAGTTGTATGAAAATGATGAGCTATTATGGTTTTCTTGGGATTTGACATTTGTTTTCTCTTCAATTATATTGTAGTTCTTGTAATTGGATCTTGTTTGATGAGTCTTAATGTGTGTTTAAGTGTTTGTAATTCGATTAGAGTTATTAGAGTTGTAAATAGGTTGTAATTTAAGAAAAACGTGAAGAAGGTCCAGTAGCATGAACTAGATTTTCAGCCACTGCCCAATACTTGATGCCCGATGATCCAAAACTCGATACACGATGCCATACTCAATGAGCAACTCGATAGTATTTGGTGAAATACTCGACGCATAACGCCATACTCGATGGTACTCAATGCTCATACTCGATGGTAATTTGTGAAATACTCGATGCATGATGCCATACTCGATGGCATACTCGATGCACGATAGTACTCGAGGGCATACTCTATGATCGATGTCATACTCGATGATTGATGGTACTTGATGGTTTTTGCACGGTTCAGCACAATTTTGAGCATTTGAGGTCTAATTCGAGAGGTTCGGGTTCGGTTTAAGGCGGTTCGAGCAATCCAAAAGTGTTTTGGAGCCAATTTTTGTTGAATTTTGTAATAATTAGACATTTGCTTGCTTGAAAATGCCAAAACTAAAACCATATCAGTTTGTATTTAATTATTTATACATGAGATGTATGTTATAATTAAATAAATCTTGTATGTACATGAAGTATGCCATGTAGATTTAAAATCCCACCATAGGAAGCATGTTACATGTATTGAAAGTATGTTATAAAGTGTTATAATATATAGTATGCATGAATAGGGTTTCAAATGTTTTAATATAAATGTTATATTAAATGTTGATTGCCTTTGATGTATGTTATGGATGCTTAGCTTGTCGAAATTTTTTGTAAGTTATTATAAAATTAGGATAGATATTTAAAATCCATAACAAAGATAAGTTGCATGATCACGTTGGTTAATCATCTATTTTAATAGTTAAAATAGGTCGACATCTTGTAAAATACGGTTACAAACTCAACTGGTATATAATCCTGTCTAAGGCTGGGGGTATTTAAGTTGACAGTCTATGGAACACCTCTTACCCTAGATTATGGCCGAATCATTGAGCGTTGTTAACCAGTTTTATAAGCAATACGCTAGCGGTGTGAGGTTTTAAAACTAGTTTATCACCTAGACATCATAGGTTAAATCCAAATATAAACGTTATACTTAGATAAAAACCTAGACTTAGGTTGTTTAATTAGCCAGAACAAACCTGTGTATAGAGATACCCAAACAAATGTTAGGACACTTCAATGGGAGTTTAATAGCATATATAATATGTTATTAGAACACTTTAGTGGGAATTTAGAATGTTTCAGTAAGAGATTAATAACGTATATGATATATTATTTTTAGGTCTCGCGTCCTTAAGAGTTCACATTGAGATTCATGCTTCGCTTCATGTCGATTATGAACCTCGACTGCTCTATTCAAAAAGTGTTGGCATGAATCAAGATCAGGTGAATAGGGGAAGTTGTTCACAGCAAAATCAAAAGTAATGTTTTGATTTTCATTCTCACATCCTAAGATGTTCATACCGTGAGATTCGTGCAATGCTTCATGTTGATATGAACCTCGACTGCTCCGTTCGAAAAATGTTTGCATGGGGTCAAAATCAAGGTGAATGAAGGGAAGTTGTTTAATATAAAATCAAATATACAATATATTTATTTCAACTCTCATGTCCTTAGAAAGTTCACACCGATAAGGTCCATTCAACGCTTCATGTCGATTATGAACTATGGCTACTCCATTCAGAAAGTGTTTATATGGGTAAATATCAAGGTGAATAGGGGAAGTAGTTCATAGTAAATGGGTGAAGGATATGTGTCAACGTATCCTGCAGTCTCTTTCGTTTGTTTAGACCATGAGATTCCTATGTTGCGTTTGTTTGTCATCTTTAAGTTGGCCTTGCTAGTCGTTTAACGATGGCTATCCCCTCGGAGGGTTGTAACATAGGATTCAGAACAACTCAAACTCCAAAAATGGATAGGATTTCTTAGGTCGTTTTCCAACCTTGACTTTCCAACTCGGTAGAATCGTTAGATCAGACATCTGAAGTCTGAAAATGGAGGGTTACACTTACGAAATTACTAAAGTGTTAGTAAGTTCTGACAAAAAATGGTAGCTAAATGACTATTAGAATATGAGTTATTCTAGAGATAGTATTTAGTCAAGAATATCTTGCTTTAGTGAAGGAGTATTTGACTGCCCCTCAGTAGCAATTATTCTGACTCACTATAGTATTAATGCAAAAATAATGATTTTTTTGGGTACATTATTATTTTGCTAAAACATGATTGTGTTTAAAAGCAATTCTCTAATAAAATTTGTTTATGTTTTCAGAATGATGAATTCTTTAGTACAACTATTGGGTTTTGATAAACATACTGGGGATAACTATGCTATATGAAAATCACACCTAAATACAATACTGGTGATAGATGACCTGAGGTTCATTTTAATAGAGGAGTGTCCTCCCATTCCTAGCTCAAATGAAAACCGAAATGTTCGGGATGCCTACGAAAGATGGATTAGGGCTAACGAGAAAGCCCATGCCTATATTTGTGCAAGCATATATGACGTATTGGCTAAAAAACATGAGAGCATGAGTACTGCCAAAGAGAATATGGAATCTCTGCATGGGATGTTTGGACAACTGTCCTTCTCCCTGAGGCATGATGCTATAAAATATGTTTATAACTTTCATATGAAAGAAGGGGCCTTTGTTAGAGAACATGGAGAACATTCCTGGACGACGTGATGGTCCATTTCAACATGGCAAAAGTAAACGGTGCTATCATTGATGAGAAGAGTCAAGTTGGTTTTATTCTTGAATCTCTTTCGAAAGTTTCTTACAGTTTTGTACGAAGGCATTGATGAATAAAATAAAGTATAACTTGACTACGCTTCTCAATGAGCTAAAGGCTTACTAGACCATAATGAGGACTAAAGGACTGGAATCAGAAGTAAATGTTACTACTGCTGAGAAAAGAGGATCGTCCTCTAAGAAGCCTGATATTGTTTCTTCTTCAAAGAATAAGAGTATTCCTATAAAAAAGAATAAGGGAAAAGGGAAAAAGAAACCTACTGGCAAAAAGGGCATGGAAAATGTTGTAGATAAAGGAAAATGTTTTCCACTATAGTGAAAAAGGACACTGGAAAAGGAATTGCTCACAATACCTAGAGAGAAAATAGCAGAGAAATCAAGACAAGGAAACTAGTTCCTTGTAAACTCCAAGTTTTGAACAAGGGAGTATTTCTCAGAACAACCAGTGGGAGATATAATTGCTGTCAAAAGATAAACTTGTTCACTTTTATTACTGCAATGTAAGTTCTTTTATCTTTTGTAAGAAACATGTTGTGTGTATACCTTTGTTATAAATGAAATGTTCTGAGAAATACTCACAAAGGTTGTTCATTAACAAAAGTTATATTTTTTCTAAACATGTTGTGTTATAAATGAAATGTTCACTTTTATCACTTTTATTACTGTAATGCAACTTCTGTTTGAACCAACCAAGTTAAAAGCCATTTACAAATACTCAGATATTTAAAAACGACTAGAAATCAATAAAGGAAAATAGTTATTTAACCTAAGTGATAAGATTAAGACACTTGAAGAGTTCAAGGTGTATAAAATTTATTAGGTAAAATAAATCCAAAATACTTCGATTGGATCTAAGTAAATAGAGAGTTTTAGATTTCTAGAGCTATTTTGATAAAACATAAAATTCAGTGAAATCTCTCTACATCTAATTACCTTAATTGTTTTGAACATCGTTCTAAATTTAAAAGGTATTTTTTGAAACTCCATATGATATGTGGAGTACTCATAAAAGCTATTTATGATATGTAAAAGATGTTTAGATAAATAAAAAAATCTAGAGAATAGATCAACACATATGTTAGTATTAAAACCTTAAGTATTAGAACACTGTTTAAATAGCATGTCTATCAGTAGGCAACCCAAAAGTAGTATATTTTTCAAGAAAATAAAAATCAAGTATCTGTGTTGACAAATACTAAATTTTTCCTATAAAAGTATACGAAATCACCATGTATTATTTAGTTTCCATAAAAGCAAGTGTATATCAATAAGAGCTATTGATTAAAGCCAATATTATAACATATGCTGTTTAGACAGGTCAGATGCATCTTACTCAAAGAGTTTAGGGTACCTCGATGTAGTGGGAGGGATGTATGATAGTCTAGCCACATTTTGAGTTTATTAGTAACTCGAGTTATCAAGTTTTGATAACAACATCAAAAAATAAAGAGTTGTGAAAATAAGATGCATTCCCTATATAGTTTAATAAAAAGTCCATTGTATGCTAACATGTTTACATCAATTCTCTCAGCTAAAGTGTTTGAGAAGCTCCTAGTAAGACTAGGACTACGAGGTATATAACCTAGGGCAAGTGGGAGAAAAACCTATGGGCATGTGATACCTAAAAGCAGACCACGGGTATGTGATGCCCTAGTTTATTGTATTTCTCCGTAAAACTCAAAAAACTTAGTATATATTCATATGCATGTTACCACTAGAGTATTAGTCCAAGTGGGAGTTTTTTGGGATTTATGTTCTAAAACTCGTGGATTGTAAACAATAAACTTATTCTGAAATTCAGTAAAGTTGTTATTGAATATATGAATTGCTTATTTCATTTTAGAAATAAATCCAATAAACTAAAAGGCTCATGAATATTATATGAGTACTTGAACTTTATGTGGAGATATAAAAGTCGATCAGGTTCGAGTAAATAGTTAAAATGATCTATAGTATATGAATAAGGTTGGATATTCTGGTAACTCTATTGCATGCGACCCACTCTGTAGTTGTTGCAAGGAGTTGTAAAGTGTTACAGACGAAGTGATCCTAATTCGTACATGTGATGACATGAGGAGTGGGGGCATCCTATGCAATGAGTTTGCACAAGATCGGATCATGAAATAAGTGACTCTTAATTTATAATGTTGTTTACTGTTTAAGACTGACTATTTCAAAACGATGACTTTGGTAACTTGACCTTAATCCTGAGCTAACTTTGAGCTCCTGTTTATTTGGGATTATCCTTAGATTTGCATAGGTGAGGGTTGTCTTAACAGCGCCGGCTCAATAAGCCTCCCATTTCAAAAGTAAGATCGAGTAGATAGCTGGGACATAGGGTGCAAGAAGGACATAAATGGCCCACCCTCTCATGGGCCTGAGAGGGACTCGATTTGATGATGGGATCACAAAACAATTGTTCATTGGAGGATCAATGGGACTTAAGAAACAAGAGGTAATTTCAGGGGTAAAACAACCTTTTGACCCAGCCGTTATTGCGAACAACCTATGACGGGTTAACTAATCATTGTTATATCGAGTAGACATAATATATCTACAATGAGAGGAGTGCAACTCTAGCCTTTAGTTGAGTGACCTAGTAGTTAACGAATGAGGGTTAATTCGGTGTGAAGAGTTTAGCCAATTAATAAAATAATAAATATAACCATATTATATTCATAACCTATAGTTCGATATCATATATCAACCATAGTATTTTCTCCTATACTTGATATAAATCATATTTATATCCAATTTCCTCCAAATTAATGTATCTCATACATTTAGTCGATCATATCATATATAATTAACCAGTTCAATTATATCATATATAATCGAACTCCCTCATATCTATTTGAACATTTCAAACTGACCCAAAAACTGATTCTCAACTTGTATCCAAGCTACCAAGAGGACGCTATGGACCTATGGCTCAAAGCTTGAAAGGTACATGCATAACTGACTAAACTCTTTAGCCACGAGATCCACCATCCGCTAAATGTCAGACATTCCACTAAAGACCGATAGCTGAACTCTTCTTACCACGAATATATTTTGTGTCCATCGGATATAACCAATCATGAGTACGATAACCCTTCACAAATGCTCGTAAGTACAATTGGGCCAATTTACTGTTTTGTCCCTATAGTTACATCTCACTCCTTAGGCACCATTGATCCCTCTAATGAACAATACAACACAGTTATACTATATGTGAACACCTCTCGAGCCAAGAGAAGGTGTGTGGCGCCACATCGTTCAAGCCCTAGATTAGCCCTTAAAGGAGCAATCTATCTACTTACCCCTACTTCGGGGAATGAGTGAATTCCATCTTGTATAGCTGAGTTCCCAACTCCCAAATCAGACGAATCCCCAAAGTGGTAGGTTTGAGTCGGCGAACTGGCAACTCATACCCATGCAAATCAAAGGACCGCCCTCAATGGCAGAAGTTCCCAACTGACTCAGAATTGAGGTCATGTTACCTATGGTCATCCTAATGAAGTGAAGTCTCTATCATGAATGGTGTTATATAATAAGACATTAACACTTTATGGTCAGGTCTTATACAAACTCTTTGTATAGGATGCCCCCGCCCATATGTCCTAACACGAATGATCAGGATCAAACAATCTGTGACAAGTCACATCACTTGTAACTATTCCACAAAGCCGGCACATTCGTAGCATTACCAGGATAAGCTTTCTCTCCTATATTCATATACTACAGACCATTTTGGTTATCACTTAAGACATGATCCACTTGTATGTCACCACATACATACTTAAGTTACATAAAGAAAACCAGGGATTTTAGTTTATTATTTTGTGGTAAAGCAAATAAAACATCTAAATATGCAAAGTCAAGAAGTGAAATAAATATCATATATTAAACATCACAAGCATTCGTACAAACTTTTTACAAACTACAGGACACGAGACTTTAGGACATCATCCCCAACAAGGTCTGCCCCTATAGTTTGAGTAAACCTGGCTTTGTTAAGGAGATAGTCCGAGATCAAATTGTTTCTTATCTACAGAGTGTGTAGGACGTTCTTCAACGTGAGGGTCTTCCTAGAGGTAAACTTCAGTTTCACCTTATCAGTTCCAGCAACTTTTGAGAAGTGGTGATCCCTTAACAGAATATTCTTATCCTTAGTTTCATTATAAGTTTTAAATAAACTAAGGTCGTGACAGACATGGCGTGTAACACCAGTGTCTATCCACCACCCTTCACAACCATCGATCACATTTACTTCTGTGATCATGGCAACTAACGGTTCTTCTGTCAGATTTGCCTAACCAGCAGAACGACTCCTGTTCTTACAGTTCCTAGCCATGTGCCCAAGTTTATTACAATTAAAGAAGAGGAACTGTACCGTTTCTTCTGAAGGAGGCTTCAGTTTTTTTCTGTTGGTTCTACTTACTGGAGCCATGGTTCTGACCTTTCCTTTTTTTCCCCTTTATATTTATGGTCAGGTTTTACCATGGCAGAGGCAGGTTTCCCAAGTACTACGTTCACTTCCTCCCTCTGGTCCTGCTTTTGAGCTTCTTTCTCGATCCATAGCTGGGTGATAAAACTCTCCAAGGAGAACTTCTTGGTCTTATGCCTCAATGTGTTCTTAAAGTCCTTCCACAAAGGGGGCAATTTATCAATAATAACAGCAACTTGGAATTGTTCGTCTAGAGGCATACCTTCAGTAATTATCTCGTGGGCTATATTCTAGAGTTCATGGGACTAGGCCTCCATGGATTTGTCATCCTTCATCTTGAACTTGAGATAATGGCTAACAACATATTTCTTCGACCCGGCCTCCTTGGTATCGTACTTCTTTTACAGGGCATCTCAGACCTCCTTCGTTGTCTTCATTATATTGTAGTAGTCATATAGATCATTAGTCAAACCATTTAAAATAAAATTCTTACAAAGAAAGTCTTTCTCCTCCCAGTCAATAGCTTCTTTTATCTGTTGTTCAGCTGGTTCTTCTAAAGATACGATCGACTTATCTCTGGTACAAGTTTCGGCAACTTTCTTGACGGTGAGAAAGAACGGCAGCTTTTGCTTCCACCGTTTGAAGTTTGCTCCTCCGAATCGGAATGGACAGTTGAGGTCAGATGTCATAACGTCATTATTGGTAGTGAGGGTCATTAGTGATTTGGCAGTATACTCGTCTTAATATTGTTGGAAACGACAAGACCTTCAGACGACGAACAAGATATTAACAAATGGTCAGGTCACGGCGGTCGAGCAAAGAATAAAACCTGCAAAACAGAAGCTCGTTATAGGCTGAGTCGCTGAGCTTGCTCTCTTTAAGACGTTTCGAGGATCTACCCAAGTATGCAAGCGGGTCAGGAATACTGCCATGTCGTCCCCAGGATAAAACAACCTAAAAAGAAAACATGATCGAAAATACACCGTTACTGATCGGAACACACACACCCTTTCTGACTAACTGGCCAGAAGCGAAAAGTGGAATGGAAAAATAGGAGAGGAGAAATGAGAACTTTCGAAAGGAAGTGAAAAGAAGAACTGTGTTGATGAACTACTGAAGGTCACACCTTTTAAAGGCCTTCAGCGTGGAACAGTTGAGTGAGAAAGAGACAGACAACCTCATAACGTGCGAGGGGCCGGAAGACTCGCGTGGAGGACCAAGTTTTTTTCTTTTCTTTTTTCCAGTTTTAAAACATAATAAAAATAATATTTTTATTAAAGAGAATAATAATAATCACACGCGCTACACTCGACCGGCAGCGGCTTGCGTGTGGGTCGTCCATCGAACCCACATTGGTTTATCTCCTCACTCTCTCCAAAATATGGGTACCCCTTGGGGCCCAAACCCAAAACTCAAAGTTGGACACAATGGAGGCTTCCAAATCAAAATTTTTCAATGTAGGATTCTCCAACCAAAGGTTGATTTCCTCTCATTTTTGAAAATTAAAGTTTTACCCAACAAGAGTTCATAGATGAAATAAACACAAACATAAAGTTTAAAAACCAGCTTATAATTTAATAAATTTTCCCTAATCACGAACTTAATTTTTTCGATTTATTGCCGATTTAACATTATCTTATTGTAAACGCGATACATTCATCTTAACTTAAACTTTTTTGAGTTAAGCAGTGAATTAAACAAAAAGACATCATTCAATTGAGAGAGAGAATACTCCTTTTTCTTTTTGCAAGACAAATATATACACACACATATATTTGCCATTAATTATATTCATCTACAAACCTTCCATATATGGCCTCAAAAATACACACATCAATGGAATCCCATTAACTTCAATTAACATTCATTCTCACATATCCTTAGTTATTGATAATATTCAAAAGTGAAACCCTATTTCTTATCAATCTCCTAAACAAACCCTCTAATCCTCCTTCTAAATCTTGAACACACGTCTCCAACTTCCCTAACTGATCCCCCATGCTCTCTACGCCGCCACTGCCTACAACTGCGCTATCAGAAGCTAATCTGCTTGCCACCGCATCGACCGCTGCATCCACGGTTGCAAACTCATTTGCCTCTCCGTCTAGACCCTCCTCGGTTAAAAGCGCTCGTTTTGAGCGCATCAGTTTCGAAACTAGCGCCCAACCGCTACCCTTGGCCTTTCCTTTCTTCCCCAACACATAGCACAAAAGGGCTTCAAAAACATTCACACTTGCAACTTCTACGTCGAATAATAGAGTTATTAAGGCCATAGTTTCGGTGTCTTTAATAGAGATTGAACTTGGTTTTGCCCCATAAGTCTTCACGCTTGCTAAAGCCTTTTGGATCGCTCTTTTCACTACTTTTCTTGAAGCTAAATATTTGTCCACCTGTATATCAAAAGGTTAAAGGTTATCAGTTTTTGCATTCATCAGTCATTTAATATGGTATGGAAATAGGAACATGTACAAAAATCAGATAAACTCAAAGATTTGGCTAGGTGTATTAATTTTTACTATAAGTTTTCTATTTCTATTACATCCATGGACTAATATCATATAAAGACGTAAACATTATATTTCTAAAAAAGAAGAGATTAAAGGTTTGAATCTCGCTTCACTCCCATATCATTATACCCGATAAAAATGTATTCAAATCAATCAATATTAAATAAAACTCTCAAAACTCCCAAAGTTCAACAGAAACCAGCTCCCTCACACATACGACGATTGTAGAGAAAGACCAGATGGTTCGTTGCAATACTCATCTACGATTAAGTTAAAAAACGTGACATTTATCAACTTCAAAATCAAATCAAAACTCTTCTTACACACCTTCCAATATTATTTTTAAACATAAAAATCAATCCTATTCTCTTAAATATAAATTTACCACAACCCAGCAACTACAGATTATGCGAGAGTTGAAAACACAAACCTGATTAGCAACACCATTTCCACAACACCAAGAAGAGGATCTTCTCCTAACCAAAGATTGCAACTCCCTCACACACTCCTTGGTATGAATAACACCATCCTTAGAAGCGCTACACAAGTCCAACAATCTCAACGATCCATCAAACACCTCATCCACCCATTTCTCCCGGCGCTGTGCTGCAAAGGCGTCCCTCGTCCGCCGTAGCAACAGCAGCTTGTTGACACACTCCTGCAAGTCCTGCAGCCCGGCCAGCTTCTTCGCCATCCCCGACGCCGTCCATGGAGCCGAGTCCAGCGCCTTCAACCGGCATAGGTGCTCGTCGCACTCTGTGACAAGGGGGTGAGGCCTCGTCGGAAGGCTGTTGGAACGAGCATGGTAATTGGAGGAGCCTCCCATTCGTACAAGAGACAGAAGAGAGAGTTTTTCGAAATTTTTTTTCTCTCTGTGTGTTTGATCTTTTTATATGTGTTTGTTGTGTATGTGTGTGTTTGAGGGATTTTATTAAGTTATATGCCAAATTTGTTCAAAGGAGACAATTGGAATCTGATCCATTTGGATCTTTTAAAAATTAAAGAGAGAAAGAAAACATTTTTTTGGTTATAATTTGGAATGAATAATGTTGTCATACAAATTAA
This sequence comes from Benincasa hispida, assembly GCF_009727055.1. Classification (NCBI taxonomy): domain Eukaryota; kingdom Viridiplantae; phylum Streptophyta; class Magnoliopsida; order Cucurbitales; family Cucurbitaceae; genus Benincasa; species Benincasa hispida. The sequence continues at coordinate 27,407,165 of NC_052358.1, forward strand.
ATGAATATATCAACATTTTTTTTGTCATACAAATTAATAATTTTGTAACTTTTAAAGTACTTTAAATGAAAAAAAAAAAAACTAGTATTTTTGTTTTTAGAATTCAAACATTTCTTTACAAAATATAAAATCAATACATAGTAGATAAATGGTGAGAAAATGAGTAGTTAAATAAAATATGAAATTCTTATCCAATAAGGCAGCCTAGTTAATTTTTAGTTTTATCGTTTTAAGAATTTCAATCCTTTTACATTGTGAGCTTCTTTTTTTAATTTTATTATTATTATTATAAAACAACTATATTCACCAAGTAGCACTTAAACTCGTACATATATGAAGAATCAATATGAGTATAATTTAATTAAGACATATAGTTCTTTTTTGGTAATTGATTTTAGGATAGAACCTCATACTAAAACATTTAGTTCTTTCTTTAACGTTATATGTTCAAAATTTTCAATCTCATGTTATATTAAAGAGAAATTATTCAATGTAGCCACCACATTATAACAACGCTAATCCTCTAAACTCGTAGATGAATAGTGAAACAAAAATTTTTAAATTTTCTCTAGTATATATAATTGTATTGTTTTCAATTGTGCTTCTAACATTTTGTAAATTTTAATTTTAATCCAATCTTTTAATTTTTTTTCCATTAAGATATGCATTTTAATGGAGATTGCTAATGATGAATTAGCTAAAAAAGACAAAAATGAGATCTCAAACACACATGTATTAATTTAGTATTAATTACCAAATGAGGTTGAAAAGAGACAAGCAGAATCTGATCAACAATTTGGGGAAAAAAAATGAAAATAAAATTGAATTAGTGAGGTCTAAACGTGATTAGGATTGAGATTTGGATCCAAAAACACAAAATTCAGCAATGTTTATGGATTGTCCCCTGCCCACCCACGTCCCCAACTCATAACCCTAACATTACTTTAATACTATAACCCTTCCTTCAAGACACACACTATCTATATATTTATTTTCCTTTTTTATTTTCACTTTGTCTTCTTCTTTCAACCATCAACATTTTCAATTCCTTAACTACATAGATAAAAATGTCGAGATCTCAATTTTACAAAAATGTCTATATAAATATTGATAAAATGATCAAACAAAGGATAATTATTTTAAATGGTAGAATTACTGAAAATATTTTCAAGTATAGCAAAAAGTCATTACAGTGACATTTTACTATATTTGTAAATAAGTTGGTTCTTTTTTTTGAAGACGACCCACATTTTTTTTCCTTTTTCGAGATATGATAGAAATATTCGGTACAAATTTATATAGTAAAGTTAATTAAGGAAGATTAGACTCAATAAATAAAGAAATAGTTGCGTTAAGGATAGATATATGCATGCTTCGTTGTTTACAGACAGAATACAAATAAGGAAATAAATATATTGCTTAATTTAAAAAGGAAAAAGAAAAAAATAAAAAAGAGTTTAAAATCGAGTTATGAGATTTTGTACAGTTGGAGCTTAAGAAGCCCAATGTGCGCTGTGAGTAAAGAGACAAGAAGGTAGCTTTCCACATGCACACGTGTGGGGAAACCCATTTGATACTGTTTCTCCACATATATATATATATAGAGGTTTCTGTTATGTCATATTGACCTTAAACAGTTTTGTTTTTATTTATGGATTTTTAAATTGTTTTAAAAAATAATTGTTTTTCCTTGAAATTAAAACCATGATAATTGACCGAACTAAAGACTTCCTTTGGTAATCATTTGAGTCTAATTTGGTAACTATTTAGGTATGTTTGGTAATTATTTTTTTTTTTTAAATGAAAATTAAGTCTATATCATCCACATTTTTTACAATGATTTGTATCTTTCTTAAATACAATGGTTGAATTCATAGCTAAATTCCAAAAACAAAAACAACGTTTTGAAAGCTAATTTTTTTAATTCTCAAAATTTGACTTGGTGAAAAGTAGATAACAAATGAAGAAATTTGGAGGAGGATGTAGTGTTCATTGACTTAATTTTCAAAAACAAAATGGTTACCAAACGGGGCCCTAGTTTTTTGTTTTTGTGTTTGAAAATTAAACATATTTCATCCATATTTCTTACAATAATTTGCATATTTCTTAAGTACAATGGTTGAATTTGTAGTCAAATTCTAAAAACAAAAACAACTTTTTGAAAGCTATTTTTTTTAGTCCTCAAAACTTGATTTGGTTTTTTAAATTATTGATGAAAAATAGATAACAAATGAAGAAATTTGAAGGTGGAAGTAGTGTCCATAAGCTTAATTTTAAAAAACAAAATGGTTATCAAACAACGTGTTGACTTTTTGTTTTTTGTTTTTTAAAATTAAGCATATAGACACTACTTTCATCTTCAAATTTCTTTATTTGTTATCTACTTTTTACAAATGATTTACAAAATGAAGACAAAATTTGAAAACTAGAAAATGTAGCTTAAGAAAATGTTGCTTTTTATTTTGAAATTTGACTAAGAACTCAACTATCGTATTTAAGAAAAATGCAAATCATTGTAAAAAAAAATGGAAGAAGATAGACTTAATTTTTAAAAAGCAAAAACAAAAACAAAATAGTTACCAAATGGGGATTAAAAGATTCATCGTAGTTGTCAATTTTTTCATCCTTGTTTAAATCATTTACATATTTTTTTTTCTTAAAATACTTCTCGATTTTAATTCATATATTTTTAAATGTCCAATTTTAATTCTTATATTTTTAATAAATCTCAAATTTAGTATTTCAAAATTCAAAGTTAAATATTATTAAAATTTGCTAAATAGTAATAATAATTTTGATGAGAAAAATTATCTTATGTGAATCTATTTTCAATATTTAGAGTGAAAAGATTAATAAATAAGAAAGAATTTATGAAAAAACTAACAATAAATAAACTACTAAATTTAAGATTTTTTAAATTTACATGGACTCAAATTGAACATCACACGAACTAAAATAGAAACAAATTTCATATATAGAGACCATTGTTGTCTTATCAAAATTAAAATTAATATTTCATGTAATTAAAAATTCATGTATATATGTAAACATAGTTAGGTGGTAAGTTCCAATCTCTACTTCAAATGTACAAACCTTTAATATATCAATTTTAACGAGGACGATTAAATTGAATAAGATTTCTTATAATTATTTATTTATTGAGAGAGGAAATAAAGACTTAATAATTGAATAATATTGTTTGTTTTTATATAGAGTTTGTAATAAATTATAGAGATAAATTTGATGGTTATGATATGTGTCCAGCCAAACAGGGTGCACACAACTCAGCAAAGCATATTATGTTAATGACCAAAAATCAATTTGCATATCTTTATTTATTATTATAACATAAACCATACAGCTATGTCGTGTTCTGTTCCATCAATCCCTAGATGTATAAATACACGAGTGATGTTGACACCTACGTATGCCTAAAATATTTCGATTCCTATACTTTATGTTTTATTTTATTTTACTCACTATACATTTTGTTGATTTTAAATTTTCGACAAAAAAATAAATAGGTCTGACCTTCACGTGACACCAACCATAAATTTATTTGAATGAGAGAAGAATGTGATCTAAAAAAAAAAGAAAATCTATATATCGGTGTGGTACTTGCCACACACAATCTGATATTTAAGTCAAAGAGTGAAAGAATATAAAAGTTAGAGAGTTTGAGAGTAGGACTCAAGTTACCTCATATGAAGTTATAACGATGCATTTATAGAAAAATTTGACTCAGATTGTTCCCTAGAGTTTTGAAGTTGTCTCAGGATAATTAATAACCTATCTACTTGATTGTCGACCAGCAGTAGGGGCCTTCCGGCCCCTGCACGCCTCAGGCCCTCCCAACACCCCATGCACACGCATGCGCCCCACGCCCACCTTGCTCGGTTTCTTGTCTGGCTGGTATCGACCTCAGCAGAGCATCTTTTTTAGGCCATATATTTAGGGTCTAAAATAATCTCTCAGGATAGAGCATGCGTAAAGCATGTCCTGTTAGACATTTGATAAGATTTGAGATCGAGAACAAGTCAAGCCATTTTTCTAGGCCCATTATGGTCGTAAGTTGTCACTTTCAACCTTTATCATACTTTCTTCTTAATTTTTTCATCTCTGTTTGTGTTAGATACGATTATATCATTCGATCTAAAATTACCCATAACACTTTTAGTATTTTTACTTTCAATAAATTTTAATTCAGTCTTTATGTTTTTAATGAATTTAAAATTATTTTTATCCAAATTAATTAAATAATATTAATAATTCTCATGCATATGAAAAATATATTTTCATAAAATTCAGAGATTAAAATAGGACAAAACTGAAAAGTATATGAATTAAAAATAATATTTTAACCCCTTTCACTATACATGTTTTCTTATCTTTTACTCACACTAGGCGTGTACATGGGTTGGATTGGGTTGGGTTGAAAGTGTTTTTTTAAACCAACCCGAATTTGATTGTCAACCCAAATGACTCAAATAAAGTTTCCAACCCAACCAAACCCAACCCTTAAAATTCGGGTTGGGTTGGGTTGGTTGGGTTGTCGGTGTTGGGATTGATGCCCTAAAGTCTCGTGACCTGTAGTTTGTAAATAGTTTGTACGAACGCTTGTGTTGTTAATATATGATATTTACTTCACATCTTGTATTTTGCTCAGTTGCTTGTTTTATTTGCTTTACCATAAACCAATAAACATAAAATCCTTGGTTATCTGTATGTGACTCAAGAATGTATGTGGTGACATACAAGTGGATCATGTTTTGAGTGATAACCAAAATGGTCTGTAGTATATGGATATGAGAGGGAAACCTTATCCTGGTAACGCTACGGATGTGGCCCGCTTTGTGGAATGGTCACAAGTGTTGTGACTTGTCACAGATGGTCTGATGCTGATCATTCGTGTTGGGGACACGCGAGCGGGGGCGTCCTATACAAAGAGTTTGTATAAGATCTGGCCACGAAGTGTTAACGTCTCGTTATATAACATCGTTCATGACAGAGACTTCACTTCATTAGGATGACCATAGGTAACATGACCTCAATCTTGAGTGAGTTGGGAACTCCTGCTATTGAGGGTGGTCCTTTGATGTGTATAGGTGCGAGTGGCCAGGTCGTCGATTCAAACCTACCATTTTGGGGATTCGTCTGATTTGGGAGTAGGGAACTTATCTACACAAGATGAAATTCACTCCTACCCCAAGGCAGGGGTAAGTAGATAGATAGCTCCCTTAAGGGCTGATTCCGGAGCTTGAACGATGTGGTGCCACACACCTTCTCTTGGCCTGAGAGGTGTTCACACATAGTTGAACTATGTTGTATTGTTCATTAGAGGAATCAGTGGTACTTAAGGAGTGAGATATAACTACAGGGGAAAAACGATAATTTGGCCCAACTGTACTTACGAGCATCTGTGAAAGGTCATCGTACTCATGATTGGTTATATCCGATGGACACTAAAATATATCTGTGGTAAGAAGAGTTCAGCAGTTGGTCTTTAGTGGAATACCTGATAGTTAACAGATGGTGGATCTCGTGGCTAAAGAGTTTAGTTAACTATTCACGACCCGTTGGAGCTTCGAGCCACAGGTCCATTAGGTCCCCGGGTAGCTTGGATAAAGTCAAGAACCAGTGTTTGGTTTAATTTGAAATGTTCAAATTGACAATAGGAAGTCCAATTATATATTATATAATTGGACTTGTTAATTATATATGATATAATTGGCTAAATGTATGAGATACATTTTTTTGAAGAAAATTAGATATAAATATGATTTATATCAAGTAGAGGATAAAATATTATAGTAGATATGTGATATCAAACTATAGGATAAAAATATAATATGATTATATTTATTAATTAATTAGTTAGTTAATTATATGATAATCAATCTAAAATTTACGTTCGGACGTGGGTTAATGGGGGAGCATGAATTAAAATGAAAATAATTTTCATTTTGTTCGAACGTCCAGAGAGAAAAAGTGAGAGTACATTGGTAGTATTGTAAATTATCGCTTAAAGAATCGAGAGCCTATACGATAGTTGCCTCGGGCCTAAACGATCGTCCACCTCGGGCCTAAACGATCACACACTATCGCCTACACGATCGCATAACTTCTCTAAATGATCGTAGTGTGTGTTGATTTTGCTAAACGATTGTATACCTTTTCCTGTACAATCGTTCAATAAAACCTACACGATCGTGTAGCTTCTCTTAAACGATAAGCATTTTGCTATACGATTGCGTATTTTTCCCTCCCACTTGCTTAACGCCTACACGATTCATGTTTCCTCATTCCTCTACCAAATTCACCAAAGACCACGCTTTGGGTTCTCAATCTGAGAATACCCGGGGATCTTTTCTGGTGGTGTCGTCCCCGTTGCGGTCGTGAGTTTGCGGTCATGCGTGCTACTACGTTGACGATTGGGTGGAGGTTTCCGTTGCAATGAGTTCCGAAGTTTCGAAGATTATCTTCAACTGGTATGGAACTCTCTCCCTTGTTATATCTTGTTCTTAGCATGCTGTTAATTAAGATTTGTTTGCATAACTGTATGTTTTGAATGTATAATGTGTATTTCGTTCACGGTGAGATCGGAGCAATCTGAACGTGCTCATGGAACTCTTCGGTAAGAGATCCTTCAGTCGGGTTAAAACTTACTTTTTTATTTTAAATGAAAAATATATAAATTTATATAGAACACATGACTAATAACTAAGATCTCATAAAATTAAAAGGCTAGATACCAAATATCTATGATATTTATTGTAAATTTTAAGCAACGACAAATATCATAACAATTTTAAAAGAAAAATATTAAAAATTCACAAATTAATTAATACAAAGTAAATCAAACTTTAAACAAAAAGGAATATATATATAATTTGGGTTGGGTTGGGTTGGGTGAACCCAATTTTTTTTTTAGCGAATCCACAACCCAAGCGAACCCAATAAAAATAGAAAAATTCAACCCAACCCTAGAATAAAACCAACCCAACCTAACCCTTACATTTTGGGTTGAGTAGTTCAGATTATTCGGGTTATCGGGTTATTTGAACACCCTTAACTCACACATATATACACTTATAAATGTATCTTTATTTTTCTCCCTTTCTTATTTTAAAGTTTTCAATTTATGTGACTTAATTATAATGTATGTGATTAACAATTTGTCTTCTTTTGTTACCTATATTGAAATATACGTTTCAAATTTTGAGGTGAATTTTAAAGGATAAAAAATATTTTCTTTTTTAACATATAATTTTTAACATTCTGGCTGTGAATTCAAACTTAAAATAAAAATGATATAATTTACAAACATTAATAGAAAACCAACATAGTCTTTGAAAATTAAATAATAGTAATTAAAATTTAGTTTATTGTGAGTGAACCTTTCAGACAATTATGTGGTTTATCAACACTGATTATTAATAAAGCTAGTGTGAATCCATGCATAAACTATAATTCATTTAAATTTACAATAGGTAGGATGAGCACCATTCACAACTGACTAAGCATGTGATTTTGTGTGTTTTTCAATCTTACAAACATCAAATTATAATAAATTAATACTACATGGTGTGGCTTTAGTACTAAGTGAAGAGGTCATTAATCTCTGACTTCAATACTAAGTGAAGAGGTCATTAAGCTTTCATTAATATATATATATATATATATATATTAGTTAAATTACAAATTTACTCTCTAAACTTTCACGTTGAACCTATTTAGTTTGAAAATTCAAACTGTCTTTCAACTTTTTATCCAATAAGTCTTTGAAATTTCAAATTTGTGTTCTTTTAAGTCTCTAAAATTTTAATATTGTGTTTAACGTGTTGCTTGTCTCATTTTCTATTTTTTAAAATTTAAAATTTAAAATTCTATTAGACATTAATTTCAAATTTTATATCATATATAAAAATCAATAAATTTTAAGACTTGAATGTGTCAATAATTTATTGGACTTGAAGTTTAGAAACGATATATATAAGATCCATCAAATTTATGTAATTTAGTTTTATGGTAAAATATATTTTTGGGTGAGTCTTTTTGTCGAAATTTTGTCATCAACACGATATAAATTAACAATATGACACAATCACAAACACCATGACAAAAAGGGCCACAACGTTATTCGATGACAAAGGAGAATATATATGAGAAAAAATGGGTCTGGAACGAATGAAGAAAGGGGAGTGAAGAGGGAAGGAAGATGATGACAGAAAAATTACTTATCATTATAACAATATAAAACTACAAATTGTTAACTCATTAATGTCATATAATTTTTCTATTAGTCAACTAACAGTAATTTAGTTCAAAAACAATTTAAAACTATTCTCAATACTTTAGGGATAAAAGTATTTGTTTTCAAACCTCAGGAACTAAATAGACATCAACATTAAACATCAAGATCTAAAATGTCTTTTGCCCTTAATTTTAATAGCCATTTTGATCGTGGACAGATTCATTATCAATTCATGTGAAAAATAAATTTTAGTGAATCTCTTTCTTAGTTGAGCTAAATCAAAGGATCAAATAGCAATTATACTTTTATTTCTGTATATAAAAATAGACAGACTCAAATCATTTTTGTGATAGGACCCAAAAAATATAACAAATCCCATTGGATCTCGTCCAAAACAATCAACCAAATAATTGTTCTCCAAAACACCAAAAATAAATCATCAAATAATCACCAAACAACCAATCGACAATGGACAACAATAAACCAAAAAATTTTGGAAGACTAAAAACAAAGAACACATATGAATTATACGTGGAAAACCCTTTCGATGTGAAAAGTAAAAACCACAGGATTTGTGAGAAGTCCACTATTGTCAACTTTTCTTATTATGATAAAATTGAGGGGAAAAAAAAGAACCCAAATCAATCATACAAAGGTTCACTACCCACACATACTTTCATACATAAAAGATGAACACTCGAGAGATAAAAAGAATGAAAATCACCCAGTTTTACAATTTATGTTTGGCAGCAATTACGAACGAACCAAAGCTCCATACAATGATCCAACCGTTTAAAACGAGGCTCTATGTAACCTGAATAGGCTAACCAAATTTCAACACGATCCAATGGTTTAAACTCTGTGAATTGACAACTTTGTAGAAGTTGTCATTGAAAAATCGAACTCCTCTCTTTCTTCCGATTTTCTGCTTCTGTTTGTCACTCTCTTGTCATCCTCATATCACGTAAAAGAAAACCTAGGGCTTTCAAGATAGTTCAACCCCAAAAATTAGTCCCAATTGGGCTCACAAAACGCAAGTTTAAAATAAAGTCTCGATTGTAAAACAAGTGGGTTGGACACCCACCACAATCTCTTCCACTATCCCAACATAGGGAAGACTCAATCACATCCATAATCACTTGAACCTCATCTCGACAAGCTTACGAAAAACTCAATATTGCTTCTAGGAACTACTTTAGTTAACATATCTGCACTATTCTTGTTAGTGTGGACTTTCTTCAGATTAAATCTCTTCTCTTTAGTGTGGACTTTCTTCAGATTCAATCTCTTCTCTTCAATTACATATCATAGCTAGTGATATCTAATGTCAATATGGTTAGTACGAGCATGATACATTGGATTCTTGCTCAAATCTATACTACTTTAACTATCACAAAATATAACATACTCACTTTGATTCAAACTTAACTCTTGAAGGAACCTTTTAAGCCATAACAACTCCTCGCTTACTTTAATTGCTGCAATATACTCTGCCTTAGTTGTGGATAATGCTATGCTTTTTTATAGCTTAGATTGCTATGAGATGCTCTCTCTGAAAATATAAATGCATAACTTGAGATGAACTTTCTATTATCAAGATCACCTGCCATGTCTGCATAAATATAGCCTTTAAGCATAGGTTTGTCACCTCGATAACACAAACTCAATTTGGAGGTGCTCCGCAAATATCTGAAGATCCACTTCATTACTTCCTAGTGAGACTTATCTGGATTGGCTAGAAGACAACTCACTAGACTAACTACATGTGTAATATCAGGTCTAGTACACAACAAAGCATATATCAAAGAATCAACAGCAGAAGAGTAAGGAATTTATGACATAACTTCTTTCTCTTTCTCTGTTGTAGGGTAAACTCTCTTACTTAGTTTAAAGTGAGTTACTAGTGGTGTACTAATATGCTTAGCATGCTTCATATTGAACCTTTCCAGCACCTATTCAATATACTTCTCCTGGGATAACCACAATTTCTCAGCTTTCCTGTTACTAGAAATCATCATACCTAAGATTTGCTTTGCAGGACCCAAACCTTTCATGTCAAATGATTTGGACACATCTTTCTTCAAAATTTTGAATCATATCTATATCTTGTTCAACTATCAACATATCATCTACATATAAAAGAAGAATAATGAAGTTGCTTGTAGGGAGCTTTCTAAAAGAATAAGTTGTAGTTCGTTTATAATCATTACTTATCATAAATGAATCAAATTTCTTATACCACTACCTTGGTGCCTGTCTAAGCCCATAACGACTCTTCTTCAACTTGTAAACAAATCTACCTTTCCCTTTTTCTTCAAATCCTTTAGGCTGCTCCATGTAGATCTTTTCATGCAAGTCACCATGTAAAAAAACAATGTTTACATCAAGTTTCTATATCTCAAGACCAAGACTAGCTGCTAATCCCAACACTATTCTGATAGATGTTTTTTGACCACTGGAGAGAAGATCTTATCAAAGTCAATGCCCTTTTTATAGTTGCATCCCTTAACCACTAATTTTGCTTTGTACCTCACTATCTTCTCACCATCATTCTTGTACTTGAAAACCCATGTCTTTTTAATACTATAAGATACAAATAAGTGGAATCATGTCCCTTTCATACTCTCTCTAGAATGTCTAAACAAAGAGAAATTGATGAAGATTGATTATCAAATACACGACACATTGCACTGCTTCATCCCAAAATGTCTTAGGAAGATTAGACGTTCTAAGCCTACTCCTCACCTTCTCCATAATGATTTTGTTCATCCTCTCAGCAACTCCATTTTGTTGTGGTATGCCAGTCTCTATCTTCTCATGTCTAATGCCATGTTGTGAACAATAATACTTGAACTCATTCGAAGTATACTCACCACCATTGTCAGATAGAAAACACTTCAATTTTCTTTCAGTCTCTCTTTCTACCCTGACATGAAACTTCCTGAATCTCAAACACTTGGTTTTTTGTCTTCAACATATCACCCAAGTTCTTTGAGTATCATCAATAAAAGTGACAAAATATTTATTGCCACCAAGTCACCTCAATAGGCCCACAAATATAAGAATGTATTAACTCCAATTTTCCTTCCTTCTTGTGGACTTCCCAGAAAAGGAAATTCTTTGTTGCTTACTTTCCAAATAATGATCACAAGGGTCAAGAGAAAATGTTTTATCAACAGGGATAAGAGATTTACCTAACAACAATTTAATCCCTTTATCACTCACATGCCTTAGCCTTTAATGCCATAAATTTAGAAAATTCTTTTCTTCAACTACATTCAACTTAGAAGAACATATCCTCAAGTTTGTTTTATACAAAGAGCAACACAACTCACATCGAGCAACTATAATGAACTCTTAGAAAATTTTCACTTACTATCACAAAAGGTATATCGAAATTCTTCTTAATCAAGGACATTTTCAAACAACAAGTTAAGGTTTAAATCATGAATATGACGCATGTTCTTTAATGTAAGTGTGCACCAACACTTGTCTTCACACAAATATCACCTAACCCAACTATGCTAGCTGAGCTCTCGTTTCCCATCTACACACTACCAAAATCACAAGATTGATAGTTCATAAAATGCTCTCTTTTAGAAACACAATGGTATGAAGCACCTGAATCTACCACCCACTCTATTTTTGAACTCTTTGAAGGGATAGAATCCCGTAGCGGAAGCGTTGTGAAATCCTTGCATCCCACAATTTGATTTTTACATAAACAAATTTAGTATAGTAAAACAGAATATAAACATATAATATAGCATGCTTTAGGGAAAAAAATTAGAACCATTCTTACCTTTGTAGATTCCCAAGTTCCAAGAATGATCCTCTCGAAGTTTCAATGAATGGCTTCTCCTACGATCTTGATCACGAACGATTTCTTGAACAATCTCGAACACTACCACGAGCGTAACCTCGTTATTCTTTAGGATCTAATAAAGGGATCGGTGGTATCCAACTATTGGGAGAGAGAGAGGAGAAAAGGGTTTTGAAAAGTAGAGAGAATTTTCTTTGTGACTTATGGAAAATTTTGCACAATAACACTTGTGTGTTGTGTATTGTCAACGTGTCTCCCAAAAGCACCATAGGGAGGTACCCAGCCTTATTCCTATACTATAGACCTCAGGTTGTTCTTGAACATTGATCCCTGTATGTCTCCATATACAATTCACGATTCATAAGGCAGCCTTGGATGTTAGTTTGTTAGATTTATGTTATTAAGACAAAAATAGAAAAACAACACAGTTCTATAACTTGATTCCCGTATGTCTCCATATACAGTTCTATAACTTTTTATTGACGATGGTCAATTAATAACACTTACTATCTATGAGTTTTAAGGTATAAAACCCAACACTCTCTACATGATGACACTCATTGGTTGAACAAATCAAGGTGACAACATTATCACTCTGAGAAATAATTACTACAATATTTTTATCATCTTCCGCTTTTTGTGAATCTTGCTTCTTACTTTGTTCTTTCTTCCAATGATAGTAACACTTCTTTATATGGTTAGGCTTGTTACTAGTCTCTTTGTCTCTAGACTTGGACCTCCCTCTTGAGTTACCACGGTCTTTAGGTCCTTTACTCTTATTTTTCCCACAATTCTTAGCAACAAGAGCATGTGAATTATCAACTCTCATCTCCTTTCTTCTTATCTCTTCATTTAACATGTTTTGTTTGATAACATCAAAGACAAAACACCTTCTAGAGCAAAATTACTAACAGTCACAACCAAGGTTTCCCAATTGTTTGTTAAAGAACTCAATAAGACCAAAGTATGCAATTCATCAATAAAATCAATCTTCATAGTAGTCAACTTATTAATAATATCCTGAAAATCACTCAAATGCTCAGAGACAGAATTCCCATCCTTCAATTTCAAAGCAACAAGTTGCTTGATTAAAGAAACCTTGTTATGTGCGGTCATCCTTTCTTAAAGGCCTTCTAATTTTTGATGGACTTAGTATGTAATTAGCAGAAGCAAATAAAATCATTAAGCACTCTAATCCATTCAATTTTAGCAATAAGAAGCATGTTCATAGAATAAAAAAGAGGGTTTTTAATATACCTTTGTAGAACTCTTCAATTATAAAATTTTTCTTGATTCTTCACTCCAAAAGGATGTAGACCACCATTTGATCTTTGCTACTATTCTCTTGGACTTTAGATTAGGTGGTGAAACCTAAAATGAGTTGAACTCAAGGGAATTTTTGGTGAGGAGAGTTAATTTTCTGCAGAAATTGAAGTACCCTTCTTCAATTGATTTTTCAGCCGAAAATTGCACTGCCTCTCCCTATAACCTTAGTTGAAGAACTCTTGTTCTAATCAAGTCCTTCATGAAATTTCAATTGAACAATACCTTGATACCACATAGTTGAGAAATTGGGTGGAATGTGAGTGTAAGTGTGGGATTAATCCACTTAATTGATTTTTCCAATTTTCAAATTTAAAAATAAATTTTATTTAAAATCAAATTTAAATTTAAATTTCCAAAGTTGACAACAAAATTTGATTTTCATAAAACTCAAAATTTCAATTTAAATAAAATATAATTAATAATTAAACAATTTAATCAATTAATATAATTTAGTATCTAATATTAAATTATTTACGCAACCAATTCCACAAACATGAATCCACGTTCATATAATTTTAATATTTAAATCATATTTGAATATTATCTAATTCTCCAATTTTGTTTAATTCATCAATTAAACGTGTAATTATATTGTATATAATTACTGATTTCCTCAATTTGAATTTGAACACTTCAAATTTACTCATCACTCTATTCTAAGATTTAATTCATTTGTAAGCTAATAGAGGGACTTAATGAATCTACAAATCATGAGCTCCAACGATCCGAGATTAATCGATAAAACTCTTTAACCCAAATTAACTAACATTCGTTAACTACTGGGTCACTCCACTGTATAAACTGTTGGCAGGTCTTTTTCTATGTGTTGTTCGGAAAAAGGAGGACTCAATGATTATTTTTTCGCCAAAACCAGAAGTCAAAATTTTTGTAGATAGGGATCCCATAAAAATTTTTTTCGAGGAATGGGCCAGAGTGGATCATTTCTCGAGAACAATAGTTAAGGGTCTTGATACTACCACTTGGATCTGGAACCTTCATGCTCACGATTTCGATAATCATACTAGTGATTTGAAGGAGATCTCTCAAAAAGTGTTTAGTGCCCATTTTGGCCAACTCTCGTATTTCCAATTATGAAGCATGACTAGGCGATCCTACTCACATTGTCCCTAGTGCCCATATGGTTTGGTCAATAGTGGGACAAGAAATACTGAATGGTGATGTAGGCAGTCATTTAAGGGCCTTAGCTGGTTATTCGGGCTAAGCGATTCCTGTATGAATCAGCAAGGACCGCTTTGCAAGGCTAAATATTCCTGGTGACCATTAGTGAAGTAGTACCGTGAAGGAAGGGTTAAAAGAACCCCCACGGGGGAATGAAATAGAACTTGAAACCGTAAGCTTCCAAGCAATGGGAGGAGACTAGAACTCTAACCCCATGCCTATTGAAGAATGAGTCGGTGACTCATAGGCAGTGGTTTGGTTAAGGGAACTCATCGGAGCTGTAGTGAAAGTGAGTCTTCATGGAGAAATTGTCATTGCTTATGGACTCAAACCTTGGTGATCTATCCATGCTTAGGATGAAGCTTGGGTGAAACTAAGTGGAGGTACGAAATGACTGATGTTGAAGAATCAGCGGATGAGTTATACTTAGGGGTGAAATGCCACTCGAACCCAAAGTTATCTTGTTCTCCCTGAAATGCATTGAGTTCTCCCCGAAATGCGTTGAGGCACAATAGTTGACTGGACATATAGGGGTAAAGCACTATTTCAGTGCGGGCTGCAAGAGCGATACCAAATCGAGGCAAACTCTAAATATTAGATATGATCTCAAAATAGCAAGGGTCAAGGTCAGCCAATGAGACGATGGGGGCTAAGATTCATCGTCTAGAGGGAAATAGCCCGGATCACCATCTAAGGCCCCTAAATGACCGCTAAGTGATAAAAGAGGTAGGGGTACAGAGATAGCCAAGAGATTTGCCTATAAGTAGCTAGGTTGGTCTAGTAATTAGAACTTTAAAATGTTATAATTGAAACATAAAATAAATTCATTGTTTTCATTTATTAGGTTTTATTAGGTAGAATATATATAATTTCTATAAAATAATAAACATAAATATATATAAATATATTAAAGAAAGTAGATAATATTTCTAGAAATATATATCAATATTAAAATGAAATGTAAATACAATTAAGACATTTTTGAATAAAATAGTGAAAAGTGAAAAATAGATTATATTTCTACTAATATATTTAAAATATCATAAATATCTTAATATTTTGAATTTGAATATCCTTTCTACTAATATCTTATTTTCAAGTAAAACATAATCAAATTATTAGTTTATTTATATAATAAATAAATCTAAAACTAGAGTGACAATATATTGGTACATCAGAGGTGCATCCTTCCTGGCCCTCTAGTACTAGGGAAAGGTCCTCTCAATGCTCTAACGCCCACACCGGATATGGACCGAACTGTCTCACGATGTTTTGAACCCAGCTCACATACCGTTTTAATGGGCGAACAACTTAACCCTTGGAACATACTATACCCCTAGATGGCAAAGAGTCGACATCGAGGTGCCAAACCTTCCCGTCGATGTGAGCTCTTGGGGAAGATTAGCCTGTTATCCCTAGAGTAAATTTTATCCACTCGGCACTGTCGATCATTAAGGTTAATTTTCGTCCCTACTCGATGGGTGGGTCTTGCAGTCAAGCTCCCTTTTGCCTTTCCACTTAAGGGCCAATCTCCATCTAGCCTGAGGAAACCTTTGCACGCCTCTATTATCTTTTGGGAGGCCCACGCCCCCTAGAAGCTGTCTAACACAAGGATATAATTCTAGCTCTTCTAGAGTGGTATCTCATTGATGGCTCTGGTCCCTACGGAAGGGGACCTTCTTCGTCTTCCACCTAAGCTACTTAGGAAAGGCCGAAAACCATCTTCAATTATTTTAGGTTTATGCTCTACCCTGAGTCAAGATCTGTCCGATTTGGATTTTCACATATAGGACAAATGGCCCAATAGTATGTCTTTTTACTATGATTTTTATTTTCAATTTACTTCATGCTTTAACCAAATATTCAACCAACGTATTCATCATATTACTCGATTGATTAAGAGTTTTCTATCAATGCTATTTATAAATCGAATCGTAGACCTTCTCGATAAAACAAATCAAATTTAGCATTATCAAAATGATTTGAACTGTTTCAAAGATCCAACATGCAATTTTTTGCATTGGGCTCTTTCATTAATTGGTATAAATATAAGTAAGTTAGTCTCCTTATTTTTTTTCTTGACAGAAAGAAAGGGAGATGGTTCCATGTGCTTTGATTCATTCTTTTGATTCGAATCTCGGAGCATTACCAAAGTGGTTCAAAGAAGGGTTATCTTGGCATAGGTATGCTTTTGACCTAGATCAACTTAAGTTAAATGAAATTTCCATCGTCTTGCTTCTGTTTAAAGAATAAAATATGAAACTTCATACACGTTAAAGTAGTTCATAAGATAAAATGAAAGATAATTTTTTTGAGGTCCTGATACTCATTATGCCTAGCATTGAATAGATTGGGTATTCATCTTATCAATATCTCAAATCAATGATGGTTCTTTTCTAGTGCCTAAAATGGGCACTCGATTCAGACTGAATTGTTTGTCAGGCTACTGTTCTCTTGTTTTGTACCCTAAAAGTAATAGAGTAAGACATCAATTATTCAATAAGTTCAACATCTTTTATTACATGATGTAGTTCTCTGAAAAATATTGCCGCACGTGTAAACGAGGTGCTCTACCAACTAAGCTATAGCCCCTGTGTTTGTGATGCATATCTTATCATATAGATAATTTCTTATCAAGAGGAATATTCTATGATCTATTTTGTTGATTTGTTTCATTTGTATTGCTTATCAATAATATTAGATTTATAATCTATCGATGTGATGTAATAGGGCCCATTTGTTTTTCTTTGTGATGATAAATGACCTACTTAACTCAGTGGTTAGAGTATTGCTTTCATATGGAGGGAGTCATTGGTTCAGACCCAATAGTAGGTAGAACTTATTAGATACCACTGCTTCTATGGTATCTAAAAAGTTTTTTTACTCATCTTTGTTCTAGTGATTGTCTATCTTTTCCATCCCACTCTATATTTATCTATATTTATTTCATTTTTTAATTGTAATTCTTTTTTCCATGAAAATTTCATTTCATTTGATTATTTAGACGCATTAACTAGGTATTCCATTGATAGCCTTTACTTGTGTCCTAGCTCGTCTGAGAGCTAAATTTGCCATGATTGTTTGTCTCTTGCCCTGAGCTTTCCTCAAGTTAGCTTCTGCTATTTCTAGAGTTTGTTGAGCTTCTTGTGGATCAATGTGACTAGCATTTTTCGCATCATTTACTAAAATAGTGGCCTCATTATTGCCTATTCTAGCAAAACCACCAATCAGAGCCATTGTTAACCATCCGTCATTAGGAGTAAGGCGTATTTTCAATACCTAAATCTACAACTGTGGCAATAGGTGTGTGATCTGGTAATACACCAATTTGGCCACTATTCGTAACTAAAATGATTTCTTTTACTTCTGAATCCTAAATAATTCAATTCAGAGTCAAAACACTAAGATTTAAGGTCCTTTCTTCAATTTTCTACCCGTTTCTAAGTTCGTAGCCTTCACAGTAGCTTCATCGATGTTACGTACTAAATAAAAGGCTTATTGGGGAAGACCATCTAATTCTCCAGAAAGGATTAATTTAGCTAGACATTTAGCCAAGAATGTGACGTAACTAAAAGTCTATTAGTTATGCATGATCATGCAAGAACAGTCAACCTCACAAACATGCTTATAAAAATTATCATGGATTCATAGAAGACACAAATTCAGCATGTAATTCATTTAAGAAAATAAAATTCTCAAGAGATTAGCCAAGAATTAACACTCCAAAAACTAGATATAAAAGTTACATCAAACAATCCATAGACAAATCGAAGAGGTCAAACCAATTCATTGTTTACAATAAAAAATAAATTCAAAATCTACCCTAAAGAAAGGAAGAAAACTAGGCCTCTCCTCAGCCTCCATCAACAACCCCCACCACCACCAATTGACCTAAATTGAAGGGAAGTATAAATGGAAGTCAAGTGTAATGTTGCAACACGCTCTCTTATCGACAGCAGCCCTAAGCATTGGAGTAGGGTGAGGCAGCATTGCAACTCTAGTGAAAATTTGAGGTGCACGCAAATTTCAACACTTTTTCATCAAAACTCATGAGCATTGCAATGTTGTCCTGCATACACACATTCTGCCTTACAACATTGCACATGAGCATTGCAATAGGGTTGGGACGCTCCAATCGATGGCAGATTTGTAATTTTTAGGTTTTTTACCTATTTGGTGCATCCAACCTCCAAATTAGCTCATTTTGGTTCACTTTTCTTCTAATTGGGTTCCTTGCCTTTCGAGATGAATTTATCTACAAAGTAGGATAATTAAACATTAAAAAGCTATTAATGAGCCTAAATTAAGCTAATTTCTAGAGCCATTCAATGCAATTTTTTGTGTAGGCGCGGGTTTACGAGCGATGGTAAACTTGACCACACAATTATACTACATAAGTGGCAAGTACAGAGTTGAACTATAGAGAGGCCAAGAATTACATCTCTCCTAAGCTAAATTTGACAATTTGATTGTGGAAAGCAGTAAAAACGAGGGGTTTTGGTTTTGGATGAAATGAAAACATGCAAGAAATTAAAATGCAAGGGATAAATGTAAACTAGGATCGATTAATCTAGTTTCTAGAGCCATTCAATGCAATTTTTATCACCGACTTCTGTAATATAAACATACAACTGATTCATGTGTGCACAATAACTTGCTCGATGCGACCTAACTAGCCTCTACAAAGGCGGACAACTAGCAAGGATCGAACCTAGGGAGCATCCTAAGTAATTAAGGTCAGAAAGGCCAAACCCCAACTAATCTACATGCTTCTAAATTCTATTGGGTTTGATAACGTCCATATATAATTAAAAATATGTGCATTACGAACAAGGATAATATTGGGTCGATTAATAAACTTGATAGCCTAATTCATTAACCATAGTTTGTCTTCGAACCTAGCAATTCATGCATCATAGGAATAGTCATTAAATGCACAATTATCTATTTCTAACTTGATCGATTTTAGCTAGACATTCAGGCAAAAACATGATGTAACTAAAAATTGATTAGCTATGCATGATCATGCGTGAAAAGTCAACCTAAAAAACATGCTTATAAAAACTATCATGGATTCGAAGAAGACATAAATTCTGCATGCAATTCATTCAAGAAAATAGAAGTCTAAAGAGATTAGCGAAGAACTACCACGCCAAAAACTAAATATAAAAGTTACTTAAAAAAATTCATAGACAAATCGAAGAGGTCTAACCAATTCATTGTTTACAATCCAAAATAAATTCAAAATCTAGCCTAAAGATGTTGGAAAGATAAAAGGAAAGGAAGAAAACTAGGTCTCTCCTCGACCTCCATTAAAATCGGCATCCCCTCTCCCATTGACCTAAATTGAAGAGAAGTATATATGGAAATCAGATGTAGGGTTAAGGCATCAAAATTGACATTCCCTCTCTCTTGAGAGCATTGCAACTTTCTTGTTGACAGTGACCCTTAAACGTTGGGTTAGGGTTGAGACAACGTTACAACTCTAGTGTAAATTTGAGGTGTGTGCAGATTTCAACACTTTTTTCGTCAAAACTGGTAGCAATGCAATGCTACTCTGCATCCACACTTTCTACCTTATAGTGTTGCATGGAAGCATTGTACTAGGGCTGCGGCGCTCCAATCGATGGCAGATTAGTGCATCAAACCTCCAAATTAGCTCATTTTTTGCTCGTTTTTCTTCTAATTGGTTTCCTTGCCTTACGTTATGAATTTACCTATAGAATAGGATAATTAAACATTAAAAACTATTTTCATGCCTAAATTAAGCTAGAAATTATAGCTCTTTTTTAGAGCTATCAATTAGGATTCGATCCATTCAATTAGAATAAGAGCCATTTAATTGTCTTTGTTTTTTTATTTAAGGTAATCAAAATTGATTTTTGTGGGTGAATTTTGATAGCTCTAAAAAAGAGCTATATTTCCTTGCTTAATTTAGGTTTATTAATGGATTTTATGAGTTAATTGTCTTATTTTGTAGCTGTCGAGGAATCAAAAGGTATAATTAACCATTTGATGAGAAATGAGGTTAATTTGAGGCAATTTGAAGGTGATTTCAGCATCCGAGCTTCAAAGAAGTAAAAATGACCAAACCATCCCTTGCTTAAAAGGAGTATTTTGATGAAAAAATGAAAAACGTGCGCGCTTCACGCACTCAGCGTTGCAACGCTCTCAATAGTGTTGCCACGCTACAGGTTTTGATGGAAAAATTATGTGCTCTTCAACATCGTTGCAACGCTCTTTTAGTAGACGTTATCGTGACCTAGATTTCTTCCCAAGACAATTTAGCTAATCCATTTACGAAGGCCCTCTCGGCTAAAGTGTTTGAGAGTCACCTAGAAGGACTAGGTCTATGAGTTTTGTATCACTAGGGCAAGTGGGAGAATTGATGGGTATGGTAATGCTCTAGTTTATTGTATTTGTACATTTTATTCTCTCCATGTAAACTCAACATTGTATATATTTGTATATATTGATCCACTGGAGTTTTAGTCTAAGTGGGAGTATTGTTGGGTTTTATGTCCTAAAAACTCGCAGTTTGTAAAATAATAAACATCTTCTATTGTCAATATACTTGTTATTGATCTCATAAATTGTATGAAAGTCTAAATCCAATAAACTAAGACCCATGACTATAGTATGAGTACTTGAACTTTATGTGGAGACATAAGAGTAAATCGGGTTCAAGTAAATAGTCAAAATGATCTATGATACATGAATGAGGTTGGGTACCTTCTTCTGGTAACACCATTGGATGCGGCCTACTCTGTAGTTGTTACGAAGAGTTGTAAAGTGCTACATACGATGTGATCCTAATTCGTACATGTTATGACATGAGGTGTGGGGGCATTCTATGCAATGAGTTTGCATAAGATCAGGACCAAGAAATAAGTCACTCTTACTTTATAACATTGTTTACTGTTTAAGACTGACTATTTCACCTAGATGACCTAGGTAACTTGATCTTAATCCTGAGCTAACATGAACTCCTGTTTATTCGAGATTGCCCTTAGATTTGCATAGTTGAGGGTTGGCTCAACAGGGGTGGCTCAATAAGACTCCCATTTCAAGGGTAAGACCGGATAGATAGCTGGGAACATATGGTGGAAGACAGAGTTCACGCCTACCCGATTTAGGGATAGGAGAAAGGTTGTTCTCTCAAATACTGAATCCAGGTCTTGAACAAGGGGCCCCACCCTCTCACTGGGCTGAGAGAGTTTGGTTTGGTGATTGGATCACAAACCAGTTTTTCATTAGAGAATCAGTAGAGACTTGAAGAATAAGATGTAATCTAACGAATAACCTGTGAAGGGTCGACTTGCTGATTATGGTTAAATCATGTGGACATAATATATCTACAGTGAGGGGAGTGCAACTATGGGCTTTAGTGGAGTGACCCATTAATTAATGAATGGGAATTAATTTGGTCTATGAGTTTAGCCAATTAATCTCGGATCATTGGAGTCCATGATCTGTAGGTCCGTGAGGTCCCCTTAATAGCTCGTAACGGACTAGCTCTAAAATAACGTGATAAGTTAATTTGAAACGTTCAAATTAGAATTAAGAGAATTAGTAATTATGTGAGATATAGTTATATGTTTAATTTTATAATTAAATGGAATTGGAGAATTTATATATTTAAATATGATTTAAATAAAAGATGGATTGTGTTAAAATTAATTTAATATTTGATATTAAATTAATTAAGTTTTATTTAATAATTAATTTATGAAATTAATTGATTTTTCCATTTTAAAATCAAAATAGATTTAATAAAATCAAAATAGATTTAATAAAATCTATTTTTTATTTTTGAGATAAAATTGAAAAAGGAAAAACAAACAAAACACATAAAATGGAAAAATAGGTTTTTCCATTATCCATCACCAAGTAGCTCACTCAAGTTGCATTATCTTTGCCTTGTCTTCTCCAAGCATGAGCTGCAACTCATGCAACTCTTCTCTTTGCATGTTGATTTGCAATATAATGAAGAGATTGGAGTGAAAATCGGGCATGTAATCTATAGAGATTTTGAGAGAAAAATTAGTTTGAAGAAAGAGTTCTTCAGCTGATTTTCTACAATGAGCATTTCTTTTTCTACCCTTGATTCAATCTTGTTTTGAGTCCCACAACTTAATCTAGAGCACCAAGAGAATAGTGAGGAAGATCTTGAGGTGCTCTACAACAAGATTTAGAGAAGATGGTAGCTGATGAAGGAGCTTTGAAGAAGTTCTACAAGAGGTATTTCTTGAAACTCATTTTTTCCTGCAAAAGCATGCTTTATAGTTTGCCAAAATTAGTGAATTTGAGTGCTTAGATGATCATTGTGCTTCCGCTACTGTTGATACAATCCTACAATTGGCACATACTTAGCACCACTAATTGAAGATTTAAAACCTTTATGGGAAAGTGGTGTTAAATGTTTTGATGTTTATCCAGAAGAACTATTCAACTTACGGTCAGTTTTGTTGTGGACAATCAACGATTTCCTGCATATGGTAACCTAAGTGGATGTTGTGTGAAAGAGTAGAAGGTGTGACCAATTTGTGGAGATAATACATCTTCTATAAGATTGAAATATGGGGAAAAATGGCATACCATGGACATCAAAGATTTCTAGCACGAAATCATCTGCACCGGCACCAAAAAAGGTCATTTAACGGTCAAAAGAAACTTGATACAATTCTAGAACAACTATCTGGGGAGGCTATATATTTAACAATCAAAGATCTTTAATTTCCTAAAGGAAAGAAGAACAATAAAAAACAAACCACGAAAGGAAGTTCAAAGATTTGTTGGAACAGGTTGTCTTCTTTTTTTTAGCTGCCATACTGGAAAGATCTTCATATCAGGCATTGTTTAGATGTGATGCACATTGAAAAAAATGTTTCCATGAATATCTTAGGTACCCTTCTTGATATTCCATGGAGAATTAAGGATGGATTAAATGCAAGACATGATTTAGTTCATTTAAAAATTCGACCAGAGCTTGCACCTTTTAGCGGTGACAAAACAATCTTCATTCCTCCCGCATGTTATACTCTTACAAAGGATGAAAAACGTTGTGTTTTAAAGACATTGTCAGGAATAACGGTTCCCTAAGGTTACTCTTCGAATGTTAAAAACCTTGTGTCGATGACAAATTTAAAGC
Source organism: Benincasa hispida (assembly GCF_009727055.1). Taxonomy (NCBI): domain Eukaryota; kingdom Viridiplantae; phylum Streptophyta; class Magnoliopsida; order Cucurbitales; family Cucurbitaceae; genus Benincasa; species Benincasa hispida. The sequence goes on from NC_052358.1 coordinate 27,430,898, forward strand.
TTAATAGTTTAAAATCTCACGATTGCCATGTGATCTTACAACAATTATTTCCTATTGCGATAAGATCAATGCTACCAAAATATGTTTGATATGCCATAACTCGATTGTGTATATTTTTCAATTCGGTATGCAACAAGGTCCTAGATGTGCAGCAATTAGAAAAGTTGGAAGAAGATATTGTGCTTATATTATGTTTATTGTAAAATTATTTTCCTCCTTCGTTTTTCACAATTATGGTGCATCTCATAGTACGCATAGTTAAGGAAGTTAAACTTTGTGGGCCTTATATCTACGATAGATGTATCCCTTTGAAAGATTCATGAAAGTCATTAAAAACTCCGTGAGAAATAGATATCGTCCAGAAGGTTGTATTATTGAAAGTTATATAGTAGAAGAAGCCATTGAATTTTCTTTTGATTTCCTATATTTAGTAGATTCTATTGGGGTTGGCACTCATAATTCACAAGACTATTTAGAAAATACAAATATTGGTAGACCATTGTCCAAAGGAGTTTCTTTCAAACCTGAACAAGAATGTTTATATCAAGCTCATCGGTATGTTTTGGAAAAATACAATTGATGTGCAACCATATTGAGAGTAAGTTTTTTCAATGATTTTGGTTTTATTTTTTCATTTAGTTTTATGATATAAATCTAACTATACAATGATTCAATGTTCACAAAATTTCTTGACATTTTTTCCAAGAATGCCCATATTCTTGACATTTAAAAAAAAAATGTCAAGTGTCTGTGTTTCTTGACATTTTTTAAATGTCAAGTTCATAAAATTTCTTCACGTTTTTTCCTTGTCAAGAATGCCTATATGCTTGACATTTCAAACATGTCAAGTGTTTGTGTTTCTTGACGTTTTTTAAATGTCAAGTGTCACTTTTCTTAACATTTTTAAAACGCCAAGAAAATCGACATTCTTGACACTAGCTTCCTTGACGTTTTTAAAAATGTCAAGAAAAGTCATTCTTGACATTTAAAAAAGTCAAGAAACACTATTTTTGTCGTAGTGCACATTAAGTCTAGGGACTATGCTAAGATGACTGTTAAACTTCCAACGTCTAATCAAACAATCAATATGGTTTTTCTCTAGGTTGCTAGGAACAGTTCTTTTTGCCTAACTAATCTATTGCTTCCAATTGGGATTATCCTATAAATATTTATCATATATTACAAGGTAATCTCAAAGCATTAGAATAACACGATAAAATTACTGGGTGTCAATCAACAATTAAAATCATGCAATTCATAAATATAAATTCCGATCAAAGCCCATAAACAAGTTTGAATAAATCTTTAAATTGAAATCTAAAAAATTACATCGAGTTCCTCCGAATCCCTAAAGTTAGAAATCAAAATCTTACCTTCTTATGGAGGGTGAGAAGCTACAATCGGCATCTACTCAATAAATTACTAAAGATACTAAAAATTGAAGGAAAAGAAAGAAGAATGAAGTTTCTTTCGGCCTCCATCAATTTGGCCTCCTAAATTTGACATATTTTGACCTTGGGCCAAGGGGAAGTATATATAATGATCAACGCAAAGTTGCTACGCTGATGCGACGAAAGGGAAGTATCAGGAAAGAATTCCAATGCTGATGTGACAAAAGGGAAATATCAAGAAAGAATTCCAACGCATGGTCCAACGCTCACTTGTGTGCACGCTCAGCTCCACATCCGTCAATTGTCGCAGCGTCGCGACGCTCTAAAGAAGTGTTGCAACACTGACGCTTCTGTCTTCAAGCATTCGTGTTGAAGGCCATATTAGACCTAAGTGTTTTAAATTGAAATATGCTCATACTACTTCTCCAAGAAGAAATTTTTCTCAAAGGGCAAAGTTTCACAATGCTCCAAGGAATAATTTCTCCAAGAAAAGTAGAGTGCATTTGTTGTAAGAGATAAATCTTTGCATAATGTTGTTTGTTTCTCATGTGGCAAGTTTGGATATACAACTTATTCTTGTTACTTGTCTAAATCCAATGCCTTAAATGTCTATGCAAAAATGAAATGGATTCCCAAGTTTGTCAATGCTAACCTTCTAGAATCCAAATAAGTGTGGGTACCAAAGAATCAAACTTGAACATTTGTGTTTGTAGGTTTGTTTGAAAGCCTCTAAGAAAAACAAGTGGTACTTGGATAGTGGTTGCTCGAGGCACATGACGGGAGACCCATCCAAGTTTGTCTCTCTCTCCAAAAAGGATGAAGGTCTTGTAACCTTTGGTGACAACAAGAAAGGTAAAATAATTGGTAAAGGTAGTATAAGATAATGAATCTTCTATTTTAATTGAAAATGTACTTTTTGGATGATGTTTGAAAGCATGATTGCTTAGTATTAGTCAATTGTGTGATAAAGGCTTTAGACTTGTGTTTGATAAAAAGAATTGCATCATTGAAAATGCTAGTGATAGAAAAGTTATATTTGATGGAAATAGAGATGAGAAAATGTTATACTATTGATTTGAATGATGTCCTATTAATGATAAATGTTTATCGGCTTTGCATAATAATTCTTTGGTTATGACATAGAAGACTAGGACATGCTAGCATGCACTTAATTTCAAAATATTCCAAGAATTCTTTGGTTAGAGATCTTCCCAAATTTAAATTTATGTTGTCAAATGGTAAGCAAACATAAGTCCTCTTTCAAATCTAAAAATGTAATCTCTACAACTAGACCCTTCAATTATTACACATGGACTTATTTGGCCCTTCTAGAATTCCTAGTTTTGGAGGGAACTATTATGCCTTTGTGATAGTTGATGATTTTTCAAGATTTACTTGGGTTTTGATGCTAAAACACAAGGATGATGCTTTGAAAAGCTTTCCTAGTTTGCAAAAAAGAATTCAAAATGAAAAAGGTTTTTTGATTTCTAAAATTAGGAGTGATCATGGAGGAAATTTGATAGCAATGCTTTTGAAATTTTTGTGAAGAAAATAGTTTTTCTCAAATATTTCTCTGCTCCAAGAACTCCTCAACACAAAACGGTGTAGTTGAAAAATAAAACCGTACTTTGCAAGAATTTGCTAGATCAATGTTGCATGAGTATGGTTTACCTACATACTTTTTGGGCAGAAGCCGTTAACACCACTTGTTATGTTTTAAATAGAGTTTTAATTAGACCTTCTTTGGATAAAACTCCTTATGAACTTTGGCATACAAAAATTCCAAATTATGAGTATTTCAACATTTTTGGTTGCAAAAGTTTTATTTTGAATAACAAAGAAAAACTTGGAAAATTTGATTCTAAGACGGATGTTGGTATTTTCCTTGGCTATTCCTCTACTAGTAAAGCTTATAAAGTTTCAATAAAAGAACTTTAGTAATTGAGGAATCTATGCATATAGTATTTGGATGAATCTTGCAATGTTATTTCTAATGAGCCATATTTATAGTGATGTTTTAGAAAAATTTTGGAGATTTACTTGTTAATGACAAAGGCAAGGAAATTGTTTCAAGTAAGCAAGAGGTGAGCTTAATCGAAAAGAACGAAGTTGGTTTCTCATCCATGCCTAAAGAGTGGAGGTATGCTCCTTCCATCCCAAAGAATTATTTATTGGTGATCCGAACAAGGTGTGAAAACTCGTTCCTCTCTTAATAAGTTTAATAATCTTGCTTTTGTTTCTCAAATTGAACAAAAAAGTTTTAAAGATCTGAAAATGATGAATTTTGGATTTTAGTATGCAAGAAGAATTAAATCAATTTGAAAGGAATAAAGTTTGGGAGTTAGTCCCTAGCACTCTAATGCTTCTATAATTGGAACTAAATGGGTCTTTTAGAAATAAAATGGATGAAAATGGAAATATCATTGGAAATAAAGCTAGACTTGTAGCTCAAGGTTATTGTCAAGAGGAAGGAATAGATTATGAAGAAATTTTTGCACCCATTGCTAGATTAGAAGCTATTAGAATGATGCTTGCTTTTCTTCTTTATAAAAATTTCATTTTGTATTAAATGGATGTGAAAAGTGCATTTTTAAATGGTTATATCATGGAGGAAGTTTTATGTAGAACAACCTCTAGGGTTTGAAAGTTTTGATTTTCCTAATCATGTCTATAAGTTGAAAAGGGCTCTTTATGGCTTAAAACAAGCTCCAAGAGCTTGGTATGATAGACTTAGTAATTTCTTGCTTGAGAATGTATTTAAAATGGGTAAAATTGATACTATTCTTTTATAGACTAAAGAAAAAAAATGATATGCTTTTAGTACAAATATATGTGGATGATATTATTTTTTGGTTCTACCAATCCATCTTTGTGTGAAGAATTTTCTAAGTGTATGCATAGTGAATTTGAGATGAGTATGATGGAGAACTTAGCTTCTTTCTTGGACTCTAAATCAAACAACTCAAGGATGGTATTTTCATAAGTCAAGAAAAATACATAAGGGATTTGCTCAAAAGGTTCAAATTCAATGAAGGTAAAAGTGAAAAAACTCCTATGAGCACATCCACTAAGCTTGACAAGGATGAAAAGGTAAGTGTGTGGATATAAAAACTTATAGAGATATGATTGGATCTTTACTTTATTTAACCGCTAGTAAGCCCGATATTATGTTTAGTGTATGTCTTTGTGCTAGATTCAATCTTGTCCTAAGGAATCACATTTACATGCCGTTAAAAGAATTTTTAAAATATGTTGCTTGGTACTATAGATTTAGGCTTATGGTATCCTAGAAATGTTGAATTTAATTTGGTAGGATATCTGATGCGGATTTTGCGGGTAGTTGACTTGACAATAGTATTAGTGGGACTTGTCAATTTCTTGGTAGTTCCTTAGTTTCTTGGGTTAAGTAAAAACAAAATTTGGTTGCCTTATCCACTACCGAACGGATATATATACAGTTGCAGTATGTTTGTTGTGCTCAAATTCTTTGGATGAAACAAACTCGTTGTGATTTTGAATTAAAGTTTGATAATGTGCCTATATTTTGTTAATATACTAGTGCTATTAATTTGACTAAAAATCCTATACATCATTCTAGGACTAAGCACATTGATATTAGGCATCACTTTATTAGAGAGCGTGTGCAAAATGATAATATTACTCTTGAATTTATAGGCTCTAATAACAATTAGGGATATTTTTACCAAGCCTTGAATGAAGAAAACTTTTGCAAAAATAGGCTTGAGCTCGGTATTATTCATTGTGATCCTCTTGATTTATTAATTTTACTTGTTAAATCTTTTAGAAGTATTTTGATAAGGGGAAATATGTCATGTTTTTAAGGGAAACATTTATGTAGTTCTAAATTTCTTAGTTATTCTTTTTCATGATTCCAAATGGGAGAAGTTTAAGAACAATATGCTATAAATTTGTTATGATTTTGATTGTATTAATTAGGGGGAGATTTATTTTTTTTTTTAGTAATTTCAAGAATGATCTTCATGGTGATATTTTTGAATTTTATTATGTGCTACATACGGTTTACATGTATTTCAAGCTATTTTTTCTGAATGGTTTGTCATCATCAAAAAGTGGGAGATTGTTGGCATTTTGGCTCTTAATCGTAAATTAATTAATTTTAATTAATTAATTAATCAATGTTTGATAATAACAAACTCAATTTTTAATTACTGAAAATCTTAGTGTTTTAATATGTCCATAGCGTAGAACTCGAAACATCGTTTCCAACAGCCTTGAATCACTCAATCGTAACTAAAATGAAGACGATATAACCGAAACAAGTCTATATAGAAAATACCGTGGTGGATTGATGTGGCATAACCAAACATTTGCATGTAGACATGTGGTAGTATATTGGTTGAACGGTGGATCATTAAGAGATTAACATATGATGGACTTTTGATTTTGGATTGATTTAAAATTAAAAAAAAATTGAAATTAAAAAGAAATTTAAAGGAAAATAAATTAAATAGTATGTTTGTGTCTAACGGCTAGTTTTTGACACATGGTATGTTTTTTTTTTTAATTTTGAGATTGACTTTAAAGAGAATGAATTTAAAAGAAAATGAACTAAAAGGAAAATGAATTAATATTATTTATGTTTGTGTCTAACGGCTAGTTTTTTACACATGGTAGTTTTTTTATTTTTGGATTAATTTTAAAAAGAAAACGAATTTAAAAAAAAAATTAATATTATATTTTGTTTGTATCAACGACTAGTTTAGTTTAAAATCTCCACCATTGATTTTTTTCCAAAATCCAATGGTCCAATTAATTGTGGTTTCTAAAAATTTTTCCATCTCTATATAAATCATCTTCCTCTCCAAATTTTAAACCAACAAATTTTACATTTCATAATCTTCAAAAACTCAAAAGTTTCATTATTGCTCTCTCTCTAAGTTCCCATTTTTTTTTCTTTTCATCTTACTTGAGAGAGTGTTATGTATTGTGAGGATAAATTTATTGAGTGCTTAAACCTGTAAAATCCACTCTAGTGAGAGTTGTATTGTGTTCTTAAAAAATTCCAACATTTGTAACGGTTTGATCCAAACCGTGGAAAGGATCAGGTTTGCTCTTGAACCCGTAAAAGGAGCGGTGGTATAACGATTGGGCTAATTCGTGGAAAGAGTCGGAAAGATTTTTATTCAAATTCTTTAAGAGGCGCTTGGGGAGTGGAGTAGATCGAGTTTACCGAACCACTATAAAAATTATGGTGTCTTCTTCTCTAACTCTTTCCCTTATTTTACAATTAATTTAAGCAATTTATTGTATGTTTTAGTTTGTTCTTATTTATTTGCTAAAATTGATAGAATTAAATTATCACATTTTTTGTCATCTTATTTGTTGCATAATTTTAATTTTTTCTTATTATATAAAGTGTATTAATTAGTTTAATTGGGTTAATTTAGAAAAAAAAAGGTTTAATTAAACCCTATTCACACCCCCTCTAGGGTTGCCATATCGATCCAACAACATAAATGTGGATCAAGTTCAAATATATAGCCAAAATGGTCATAAGTATATGAATAAGGTTGGACGCCTTATTCTGGAGACACTATGGATGCGGCCATTTTATATTTAGTACAAACGAATGATCCTAAACCGTTCATGTAGAGACATGAAATTGAGGCATCCTATGTAAAGAATTTACATAAGACTGAACCATGAAATAGTCACTTTTTACGTTCTAAACGCCGTTTTATGTATAAAACTGACTATTCGTTAATTGATGACCTAGGTAACTTAATCTTAATCCTGAGCTAACTATGCACTCCTGTTCACTCGGAATTATCCTTAGATCTACATAGGTGAGGGCAGCTCATTATCGCTGGCCCAATAAGCTCCCATTTCAGGGGTAAGATCAGGTGGATAGTTGGGAACATAGGGTGCAAGACGGAATTCACTCCTACCCATTATAGAGATAGTAGATGGTTCTTCCCTTTAGTACAGAATCCAGGTCTGAACAAGAGGCCCACCCTCTCCTTAACCCGAGAGGGGTTCGGTTTATAGGTTGGACCTTAAACCAATTGTTCATTAGAGAATCAGTGGAACTTAAGGAATAAGATGTAGTCTGGGGGTAAAATGGTTTTTATGACCAACCGAGATTACGAACACCTAAGAATTAGCTTAGTAGTCCATGGTTATATCATATGGACATAAATATACTATAGTGAGGGGAGTGCAACTACGGGACTATAGTGGAATGACCCGTGAGTTAACGAATGTTGATTAGCTCCGTCTAAAGAGTTTAGCCAGCTAATCTCGGATCGTTGGAGCCCATGGTCTATAGGTTCATAAGGTTCCCCTACTAGCTCATATGGAATAAACTTAGAACAGTATGATAGAATAATTCGAATTGTTTGAATTAGGTGAAGAGAGAGAAACCGAAAAGTATATGTGATATAGTGGTCAGTTTTTCAGTTTAGAGATACAGCTTTAATATTTAAATGTGATTTAAATATCAAGAATATGAATACGTTCATATTTAGAAGCTCGGAAATAATGGAAATGGTCAAAGATGTAAAAAGTCAAAGAGTTGACTTTTGACTTTGAAAAGTCAAACTTTGACTGACATTATATTCAAATGTGATTTGAATTTCGAGAAAATGAATGCAGATTCATGCTCGGGAGGTCAAAATTAGTCAACATGGAAAAAATCATAATAATTCAAAATGTTGACTTTTCGGTCAAAGTTTGACTTTGACAAAATGATTATTTTGCTCTTTGACTAAAGTTAGTGAGGAAATCCAAACTTTTGTTGGATAATTCCACTAACAAGATAGTGGGCTAGGTGTTGGCTTATAGTGGAGACATCAAACCCACTTAGATAGTGGATTTTGAGGTGTTGGGTCTTTATGAATTTGTTCCATGCAAATGTTGCGTGAATTTATTCTATAAATTTGGGCTTTCAAATTGGATGAAAAAACTTTTTGACATGTTTGGATAGAAAAGTAGTTTCTAAATTGGGCTGAAAAAAAAATCCAAACCAAAAAGAAAAATCCATCTCCTATTTCCATCTCTTTCTCTCTCTCGGTTTCTTCATCCATCGGGTCCCACAATCCGGTTATAAGTCCAGAGGATAGTAGGTCAGCTCTAGTGGTTGTTCGGTTCGTTCGGGTGGAGATGAAAGCATTTCGGGAGCTTCAAAGGTAATTTTTCAAAAAACCCTAGTTAATTAATTTAGGGTTGCATGCTATTTTCCTTTTAATTAGAAGCAATTAGAGTATAATTAGATCCTTATTTCGCTGCGTATGTCTCGTGTTCAATCAGTATCGTCCAAACTTTGAATTTACCCTTTTAGCACAAATTAGATAAGTATGCTTAGTTTTTTTTTAGGCTATCCATGAATCTTTGCATCACACGTTTAATCTAGATTTAAGGAACAAATTGATTATTTGAACACGACTTTCTTGACACTTAATAGCCATAGTTGAATCCTGTATCTTAATGCATGTATTTCTAATTCTTTATGGCCGTTGAGGACCCAATTGCATCTAGGAGGATGTAGATTAGTTAGGCACGTCTTTCCAGCCTCAACGACGAATTAGGAAGCTTGATCTATTCGAATTAATTGATTTTTGGGCTTATTGAGATTAGTCAATTCGCACCGATTGAGTAGTTATGCATGCATAATTCAAATATATGATATTATGGCTGAAAACAATGATTTAATTTATATTGAATGGCTACTTGATCCAAGAACTAAACGAACCCATTATCGTTTCATATATCCATCACATTTTACTTTTTACTTGCATATTTTCAATCTCAAAACCACACACTTAAACCCAATTTTTACTGGTTTTCCATGATCAAATCTAATTCGAAAGAAATTAATTCTTCGCTTCTCTGTGGTTCGACCCCACAATTAACACTGTTGCTACATTTTAGTAGTAATAGGAGTAGTTTAGGTATTTACAAATTTTCTTTTGTTTCAGTTTGGAGTCGAATTAACGACATCGATTCCTGAGTCTGAACAACGTGGCTTAACAAATTGAAGTCTCTGTAGAGCCTAGGGTGAGGTGGATGCATAATAGAAAATTTAAGAGGTTGGAATGATAGCTCGATAAGGGCCTATGCGTTGGACTTTGCATGGTGGAGACACCTCAAGCTCGCATATAAGTAGGAGATGTCAAGGACCTTTGTGCTGGACTTTGCATGGTGCTGACACTTAGGATTTTCATGCAAAACATATGTCATAGGAAGGGTGACAAGGACACCCTTGAGGGCCTATAAATACCCGGTGAGAACTTCATTTCAGTTCACAACTTAAATTCCCATCAAAGAAGACTCAAAAGGATAGTTTGGAGAGAATTCAGGTTCCGGAGTAAGGCCTATGCGTTAACCAAGGAAGGCCCATGTATTGATTAGTGATGCCATGTGTCCATGTTTGAGTCAATACATTGATCAGAGGATATCCAAGGATCTAGAAGGCTGCCATGCGTCTAACTACTTAGGGAAAGTCTGCCTTGTGTCCAACTGTTGTCCAAAGGTGTTCAAAGGCATAGTTCATATCAGTTAGAGTTGGCCCGACATTCCAGAAGGAACTAGGGGAAATCATCAAACTTGGAGAAGAAAGGCGAACCTTACTAACAACTTGTGGGTGGTATTATTTTAAGGTCTTGTGCATATCGATATAAATTCTATGCATATATAGATGTATGAGTAGTTTGAATGATGATGAGAATATGTGGCTCATGGTGGTTAAGGGTCAAAAGACCTAGTTCCTGTGCCAATGGCAAAACCCCATGGGATCATCAAGGGGTCATGAGCGCTCAGTTCTTGAGCCTGTGAGAGGAACCTCATATGGGATGGTCAGAGGACCTATGGGTCTAGATTCAAAGCCCATAAGAAGGGGATCTATGTGCACATAATATTAATAAAAGAGATATGTTTAACTACCTACCGTGTGTATAGGTAGAGTAGAGAATGGCCCCGATCAGGCCTGAGGTTTGAGTAGTAACCTCGCTATGTGGATATGCTGATTGAGCTATTTGTCTCTAAAGGGTTGAAAGAACCCTTTAAGTTGTTACCATTCACTGGCTGCTAGCTCACTCTTTTCTTTTATGTTTTACTTCACAAGTAGTAGAAGAGTCCTGGTTGCTGCGAGAGAACGAGGTCTACCACGAGTTAAATGTTTATATAGTAGTTGTAAAGATGGGGTTAGGTAAATATTGTAAAACCCCTAAAACTATAATTTATGGTAAATAGAAACAATAAGTTAATTTTATTTGTCTTTGATTAAGTTGAGTTAAGATGAGTTAAGGTTAGATGGGCAATAGATCACACCCCCTCCCTAGAACAAGGCACTCGAAGAAAAATGGTGCTAAACGGTCAAGACTAGAGCTAAAATTCACTAAAGAAAAAAGACCACTAAATTAAAATTCTACTCCTAGAGGGAGCGTCGCAACACTCTATGGAGCATAATGCTACGCTCTAAGGTAGGATGGTCATTATTTTGGAGATGCAAGGGAGTGTTGCAACATTATATGGAGCATAATGCTATCCTTGAAGACAGTAGTACCTTTGCCGAGAGTGTGGCGACCTTGCCTTGGTGAATTGTGATGATCCGAACATTGATAGAGATGCATGGCGTGCATGCACGCGAGAGCATAAAGCTTCAGTGTCATGACGCTTGAGGCTTACACTATGGTAACCTAAAGACCAGCATTGCAATGCTTTAGTTGAGTATTGCAACATTTCATGCTACTATAAAATGTTTTCTTGCTCGATTTTTCATTTTGTCACATCGTTTTCCATTTTCTCCCACTGTATTCTTCTCCTCTTCGCTATACACATTAGTTTCCTTCCATTTGCGTCATCCTTAAGCTTTAACATCTTGATTAAGAGGATGATTAGAGGTTAGAGGTAAGTACTTAGCTTTGGTTCTAGGGTTCTTCTTCTATTTTTTGTAAGTTCTTTAGATTTTGCAGCTAAATTTGTTGGAACTCTACTGGTTTTTATTAGATCTCATCTTATGAAAATTCTCCAATCTTTTGAGCATAGGATTATTTGACATATTAGCTATGTTCTCTTGATGGCTTCCTTAAGATTAATAACTAATACATAATTGTTAGGAAGGTAATCGCCAAGAAGCATGGGTTAAGTTAGATTGTTAAATTGAATAGGGATTCCATTCAAGAAGCATATTCTAACTAATCTAGATGATTTCTTACTTCACGTAATTCTTCGGACGGTGGAATCCAGTTACTCAGCTTAGCATGCCCTAGTCCTTAATGCATGGAAATTAATTAATTAGGATATGATTCTCACAAATTTATTGATTAACATGATTCAACGGACTTCCATTCAAGATTCTAAATGAGATGGCTCAGTAATGAATTGGTAGAATCGCAAGAAATAAAAAAAGGCTCGTTCGACCCAAGCTAGGAGTTTCATGTTGGAGTTTATGTCCTACATCTCATGTATCTTGTGGTTTGTAAAGACAAGTTCATATCTAATATAATAAGAAGTATTTTATTAATGTTTAGACTACATTAATTCAATCCAACAAACTAAGATCCAAGGTTATTTTATGCAACTTAAACATGTATGTAGAGACATACAGGTAGATCATGTTTAAGTGATAACCTAAATGATCTGTAGTATATGGATAAGGTTGGGTACCTTATCCATGTGACACTACGAATACTACCCGCTTTGTAGATGTTACAATTGTTGTAAAGTGCTATAAATTATCTGATCCTGATCATTTATCTAGAGACATATGAGTAGGGGTATTCTATACAAAGAGTTTATATAAGACTAGACTACGTAATGAATAGTCACTCTTTATAACACTGTTGCTAGAAGAGACTTATATTTCACTAGGATGACCATAGGTGACTTGACCTTAATCCTAAGTGAGTTGTGAACTCCTGTCTATGAGGGCGATCCTTTGATTTGTATAGGTGAGAGTGGCCAAATTAGCCGACTCAACATGCCTACCATTTTGGGGATCTGTCTGAGCGGGGAGCTGGGAACAAAGCTACACAAGATGGAATTTGCTCCTTCCCGTCTTTTGAGAAAGTAGATAAATTGCTCCCTTAATAGCTGATTTCGGGTCTTGAACATTGAGGCCTCAACCTCTCACTGCCTTAAGATGTGTCAGTTTATAGTTGGACTATAAACTGTTTGTTCATTAAAGGGATCAATGGGAGTTAGATGTAATTATAGGGGTAAAATCGTAATTTGATCCAACTATAGTTACGAGCGATTTGTGGAGGGTTGACTCACTATTGATTAGTTATATCCGTGGACACAGAAATATATCTACTGTGCAAAGAGTGCAACTATCGGTCTTTAGTGGAGTGCCTGATAGTTAATGAAGATTGATTAATTTAATTAATTAATCTCATATCATTTAAGCTTCTAATCTATAGGTCCATAAGGTCCTCTTGTTAGCTCACTAAAGGAAAAGATGAATGATTTGAATAGTTCAAATCAATTGATGGAATAACATGTTAATGAGATTAATCTGACATGTTTAATTATAGATATGATCTATAATTAAGAGAAAAACATTTGAATAGTATTCAAATATTGAATTCTTATGAATTAGATTCTTAAAGAATTAATTAATTTTCAGAGGTGGAGACAAATAAACATATGATGTTTATTAATTAATTAAATATATATTAAATTAGATTTAATAAAGTTATTTAAATAATGATCTAATTAATTATGGTTTAGTTAAATTAGCCCCAAGGATAATTTTGGAAAGCTATGGAGAAAGTCTCCATATAAATTCATCATTTTGCCCAAATTAGATAAAACAAGGGATTTTATTTGATGAAACCCTAACCTCCAACTCATTTTCCTCTAAAAATTTCTCTTCTCCAGGTTGTGAGAGACCACTCTTCTCCCCTTGGTTCCTAGAGAATAACAACGTCTCACTTACAGTGGTGTTTATTGTTCATTGGACATTCGTTATGGAGAAAGGCTTGGGATTTTTATGAAGATAAAGGGAATCTACAAAGGTAAGAAATTGTTCTTTCCTCTCTTCTATAGTCTTCAAAAGCATGCTGAATTAAATACGTTTATCCTTTATTTTATTATGCTTGTGTTTTATTTTGTTTCATTAAGCCAAAAAATCGAAATGCAAGCCGTTCACACCCTTCCGCTCGGGATTCCATCCTTTCATTTCTTTCATTGGTAATTACACTTCATACACTCTATTCACTATTGTATCCCACACACCCACTTCACACCATTTTATTTTATGTAATTTACATTCATTTCACAATTACCCATCACAAAACCCTCCTTTGGTTACTACCTATAAGCTATTCGATTTAGAAATCTTAGTGCTTCTCTGTGGTTTTACTTCATACTTCCCTTTATTACCTTTTGTAGAATAAATCACAGATGATTATTTGTCTAAGATCGTAGGATTTTATGACACCCTATGGATGTTAACCAAATTGGTGTTGTTGCTAGGAGCCAATAGATTTCTTTATTTAAAGGCTTATAGTTCCTTGCTTGGTAACTTCTTTTTCTTTTAATGCATGACTGAAACTCTCGAGGAGTCTAGGCTGTTATATTTTTAAGAAATATATCGATAGGAGAGGAGAATTAAAAGGAATTAGAAGAGAAGGAAGAGAGCAAGTTGTGCAAGAAGATCATATCCGTGTAGAAGACACACTAGAAGGGATGTTTGAAGAAAGTGGTCCTAAAGAAGTAACACTACTCATTGCTGAGCAGGAGAAGATTTTAGAGAACTCGCTACCCCTGACATTATGCAAAAACCACTATGCATCACATACCCCGAGGCGACAGGTACATTTGAATTAAAGTCTAGGATAATTCACTTACTTCCATCTTCTTTTTGGCCTTGTAGGGGAGGATCCATATAAAAACCTTAAGGAGTTCCATCTCATGTGTGACAAGATGAGGCCAAATGGAGTAACTTAGCAGCAATTAAACATGAGGGCATTTCCCTTTTCCTCGAAGGGGGATACTAAGGATTGTTTGTATATTCTACCACCTAGGAGTATCTCATCCTAGGAAGAATGAGATACTCCTAGGTGGAGATGTTAGAGATGAACGCCATTGGAGGGTCCAATTTCAATGGGAAAAGCAGATGAAGAGATCCCTACAATCAGTCGTATAATCCTGGGTGGCAGGATCGCCCAAATTTCAAGTGGAATGAACAAAATGAGCAAGTCCAATCTAGCAAAGGGCCTCATCTAGCTCAGGTATGTCTATGGAAGATATCATTAAAAGTTGAAGGAACCTATAAAGACCTTGAGCGGAAGCGTGGATCGGTTTCAATTTCAATTTTACACAGAATTAAATTATAGAATACAAAAATTATGCATAATACGAAATTTACAGCATGCTATTGAAAAATTAAACAAAAGAGAAATTAGGGTTTTGAAATCCTTACCTTTGAAGAACCTTTTCTTCTAGTTTGTCCTCTTCTCCAAAATCTCATGAACAAAAAGAACCAAATGGCCACCACCACGAAAAAAAGCTCCTATATTCTCTATTGAAATGAGAGTCACTAAGGAGTTTTGTGGGCTTTTAGAATTTTTGGAGAGGGAAAGATTGAGAGGAGAAGGGAGAGTTTTTTCTTGGGAATTCTTACAGAGCGACCACACTTATTTACACACCCTTCTTTTCTTTGTAACAAAACTTACAAAAAGAAGATAAACCCTAGAAAAAACCACCACCACTTACTACATGAGTTGAGAGAAATTAGGGAAAGGAAGTTATTTCCCTTTCTTTAATTCAAAATAAAATTAAAATAATTAATATATTAATTTAAATTTAAATATATATATATATATATAACATATATAACTTATGGTTTAATATTGTATCATATAAATATAACCTATAGTTTTAATTCTCTCATCAATGGTATTTAATATAAATCCCGTTTATATTAAGTTGAATTATATGAATCCAATTCATATAATTAATATTTGAATCATATTCAAATATTTATTTTCTCTTAAATAAACATTATATTATAATGTATCAAATACATTATAATAATTATATCATATATAATTAAGTTAATTATATCACATATACTTAATTCCGTATATTAATTTGAATAATTCAAATTAAACCAAAATTGATTCTCATTTAATCCCTGTTGAGCTACAAAGGGGACTTCATGGACCTGTAGCTTGAAGCTTCAATGATACTTGAATAATTAATTAAACTTCTTTACTGTTTAATTAAATTATTCAACATCCATTAACTGATGGGTACTCCACTAAAGACCGACAACTACACTCTTCACACTATAGATATATTTTTGTGTCCATTAGATATAACCAGTGAACAATGCGATGACTCTTCACAAATTGCTCATAAGTATAGCTAGGCCAAAACTACTGTTTTCCCATATAGTTACATCTAACTTCTTAAGTACCACATATCCCTCTAATGAACAATAAGTCATAGTCCAACTATGACCAAACCCATTTCGGCCAGGAGAAGGTGTGGTGCCACATTGTTCAAGCCCTGAAATCATCCCTTAAGGAAGAAATTTATCTACTTACCCCGACTTGGGGGCAGAGTGAGTTCCGTCTTGTGTAGGATTATAGAGTCGATGATCTGGCCACTCTCACCCATATAAATCAAAGGACCGCCTTTATAGGCAGAAGTTCACAACTCAATCAGGATTCAGGTCATATCATCTACGGTCATCCTGGTGAAATGTAAGTCTCTATTATGAATAATGATAAATAATGAGACTAGTTATTTCGTGGTCTGGTCTTATACAAATCCTTTATATAGAATACCCCTACTCATATGCCTCCACATGAATGATCAGGATCAGATCATTTGTAGTCCTTTACAACAATTGTAATCTCTACAAAGTGGGTCATATTCATAGTGTCACTAGGATAAAGTATGCAACCTTATTCATCTACTACAGACCATTTAGGTTATCACTTAAACATGACCCACCTGTATGTCTCTATATACATGTTTAAGCTACAAATGATAACCTTGGATGTTAGTTTATTGGTTTGTATGTTTAATGCTACTAAATGTCAAATAAAACATCTCATATTTTATTAAATACATAAAATGTTTGTACAATACAATTACAAACTACACACCCTACGAGATTTAAGGCATCAACCCAAATAAAAGTTTGGTTGACAACTCTTTAAAATTTCAACAGAAGACAAAGCGCCCTTGGTTAAAGAGACAATATGAAAAACTTCTGTCCCAACCCGAATCAAGCCACGAGAAAATGTAAGCACAATCACATTCCATAGTGGCAAAAAGTTGGAGTCACCTCTCGAGAAAGTTAAGTCAGAGAGTAATGAACAAGAAAACACTTCTTCAGACATTGTGACTAAACCACCATAGAGCAATAAAAAAAAGGAGTATCCTCTTACAAAGATACGGACCTACTGGACATGTTCAAGAAGGTAGAGATCAATATTCCTCTCCTAGATCTTGTAAAAAAAATCCCCAAGTATGCGAAGTTCCTTAAAGAATTGTGCACAAAGAAGAGGAAAGCAAAAGAAAAAGAGAGGGTGGTAGTAAGTCAATTGGTCTCTATGATCCTTAAAAAAAATATGCCTGAAAATCGAAAAGATCCGGGTATGTTTTCCCTCCCTTGTGTGAGATGGAAAAAAAATATTGAGAGGGCGATGTTAGGTCATTTATTCATCCCATAGGAATCATTGACGATGTCCTTGTCCATGTTAATAAACTTATTTTTCCTGATGTTTTTTACATTCTTAAAATGGAAGAACCCACATCTATTTCATCTGCATCGATCTCACATCTATTTCATACACATCGATCTTACTTAGTTGGCTCTTCATGAAGACGGCCAAGACAAAAATCAATGTGATAAAGGCACATTGTTTGTAGAATTTGATGGTGAGATTGTTAAATTTAATATTTTATAAAATCCCGCACCATTAAGATACATATTCTTTGTGCCAGATTGATATGTTTGAGTCTCTTGAGTAGGAAGTCATATGGGATGTGTATGATGGTGATGAGCATGACTCAGGTGATTTAATCCTTATCAAGGAGCTTTCACTCTATCCATGACAAAGCCGGTAAGTATGCCATCTTGTCCTATTAATGATTCATCTAAAAAGGTGCTTCCTTCTGTCCTGCAGGCACCTAAAGTAGAATTGAAAGAGCTCTCTAGTTATTTGAAGTATGCCTATCTTGTAGAAGCTAAAAAGTTGTCCGTGATAATCTCGAAATATTTGACCAATGAAAAAGAAGGATAGTTGGTTGCTCTGATACCAACTTGTCACACCCTCTCCAAGATTGCCCTCTTAACCTAAAAGGGTATGTGACAACAACAATTATGGACCCTCTCATCGGTACTTACTGCCTAACATACATTTAAAACCTGCTTTAAAACCCTAATATGCATTTATGACTTGATAACGACAATATTTACAACCTTAGAGTTTAACATACTAAACGTACTGAATAGATTAACCGAAACTTAACATTCTTACATACACAGGGTTCCATAGCTACTATTCACATTCACAACTATGTACACTATAAAATCAAGTGAGCCTATGACACTAAGTTTACTCCTTATACGCACAGAAAATGTGTACTAGTATTTACAGAATAAACACCTAGTCTTCCTTTAGCCTCAAGTCTTTGAGTGGCAGAGCAACAACGGAATTAGCTTCTAGGGAGTTGACCGCTACCTCAGTAGCGAAAAACATTTAAAAATAGGGTGAGTTACTAGCCTAGTGAGTGACTTAATAAAAACATAAATCTCATGCTTAAACTGAAAGCTAGAAAATTGAATACTGAAATTAAAAACTTGCCAGACAAATGTGTACATAAAACTTTTAAAACCATTGTATATGATAACATATCTGAACTGATTCTCGATTGAGAGAGAACCCTTTTGCTCGATCTCTCAACGTTTGATATCCTTGTTTAAGAGAGAACCTTTTTGCTTGATCTCTTAAACATAAGCCTGGGTTGGGGTGAGAACCCTTTTGTTCAACACCTTTTAGCCAATGTTGGGAAAGAACCCCCGTGATTCAATCCTACTGAACTGATTAACTGTCATACGTTCACGTAGAGCAAACTGGATCCCAACGTCAAGGATCATAACTAAAGCAGGGTACCACTGCTTATTAGTGAACTAAGTGAATTATTTTAATACCTTCTCTAAGTACTTCAGTATCATAATCATAACATAACTAAAACCAGGTAGTACAACTCAGATACCTTCTCCTTGTACTTCAGTATTGAGATGAAAATACCTTATATGAAAACATTTTCATAAAACAAGCTTACTGAAAACTTGATCTCATAAAACATAGTTTTCATAAGAATATCATTTGCTAACGCATGCTCAACAATATTAAGAGCACATATGCTTTAAAACATAATACAAATACTTGTTACTTAAACATGTCATATAATCTTCTTTTGAGAACCATCATGGTTCAACCATTCTACCAAAGGATATTTCATAAACTTTGTAACTACTTTTTAATGGTTTGTAGGCTTCTCCTAGCTTCTATTGGCTTGAAACAACATAATTCCTTGTTAGATTCCTTAAAATTCCTATAAAGATGCTTCAAATAGTTTTGTAAAGATATAAACTCGTCATTGGATGGACATTGGTGGATATCAAGTGAATTAGCTCAGTTATATGTATTCACAGAATTGCACTTGAAGAAGGTGCTGAGCCATAACAACGAACTCAACGGTTTGAACCTTGTGCTAAAAGAGGTCATCAAAATCATGGATGTAGGTATTAATCTACCTTATTTCCGAAGAAAACTAGTGTTATTGTGGTAAAAAATGATGAGGGTACTTTAATCCTTGTTAAAGTTCAAAATGGGTGGAGAATTTGCATAGATTTTAGGAAACTAAATGTTGTGACTAGGAAAGATCACTTTCCCATCCCTTTTATTGACAAAATGCTTGAAAGATTGGCTAGAAATCCCTTCTTCTTTTTTCTTGATGGCTTTTAAGGATTCTAACATATTCTGATTCATCAGAAAGATCAATAGAAGATAACCTTCACATGCCCTTTCGATACCTTTGTTTTCAGACGAACGCCGTTTGGATTCTGCAACGCCTCAGGTACTTTCCAACTCTACAGTGTTGACATTCAACACGAGGAATTAATCAGGATCTTATGCACTCTAACTACATTAATTTTAAGATACAAGCATGCATGTTCATAATTTTCCAGAATTTAAGGTTTAGAAAGACAACCTTTGAAAAACACTCAAATTTCTCTAAAATGCTGCTCAATCCTACTCACGAACATGTTGTAGACTACCACAAGAGTTTCTCTACTATCCTCTTGGCCTTAGATTAGGTGGTGGAGCTCAAATTGAGATGAATTTTTGGGGTGATCTTGAATTTTGGAGAGAATTTTTGGGAGAAGGACTAATTTTCTCAGATTTTTATTTTGCGTGAAGTTTTTTTAATCATATTAAAAAACTAAATATAAAGCATGCAATATAAATAAACCATAAATTGACACTTAAAAACAATATAAATAAACCATAAATTGACACTTAAAAACAACTAATATATTTGATTATGTGGAAAAAAAATGGAAAAAATGGGACAATTCAACTTCAATTTTCTTTTTTCTTTTATTTGAATTAAATTAATTTAATTCTATTAAATTACTTTAACGAAATTAATTTTAAATATTAAATTTGAATAAAAATTTAAATTTTCCTAAAATTAATTTTTAAATAAATGATTAATTAAANNNATCAAATAGTAAATTAATAAAATAACCTAATCCAAATATGAATCCAAATTCATATATATAATATTTAAATAAAATTTAAATATTTCAACTCTCCAATTATGTTTAATTCGATAATTAAACATTAATTATATCACATATAATAATGCAAACCCTAATCTGAATTTGAACATTTTAAGCCAAATTAATCAATATTCGTTAACTACCCGTTATTCTATAGTTTCCATTTAGGAGCTAGTAAAGGGACCTAATGGACCTTTAGATCATGAGCTCTAATGATCCGAGATTAATTTGCTAAACTCATTTAAGCCAAATTAATCAATATTCGTTAACTACTGGGGCACTCTACTAAAAACCTAGTAGTTGCACACTCCTCACTGTAGATATGTTTCTATCCACTTGATTTAACCATAATTAGTAAGTCGATCTTTCACAAGTCACTCGTATTAATAGTTGAGTCAAAATTTCTGTTTTACCCTTGTAATACATCTTGCTTCTTAAGTCTCCACTGATCCACTAGTGAACAATTGGTTTGTAGTCTTACCAGTAAACCAAGTTATTCTTAGTCATAGAAAGGGCAGGGACCACTTTTTTAAGAATAGGAGTTAGTACTTAAGGGAACAACCTATTTGCTAAACCTGAAATGGGTAAGAGTGAATTTCATCTTGCAGGACTATATCCTTAACTATCTACCTGGTGTTACCTCTAAAATGGGAGGCTTGTTTGAGCAGCGATGTTGAGCTGTTCTCACCATTACAGATTAAAGAATAATCCTGAATAAACAGGAGTTCATAGTTTGCTCAGGATTGAGATCGAATTACCTTAGGTCATCAGTTTGAAATAGTTAGTTTTAACAGTAAATGGTGTTATAAAGAAAAATGACTATTTTGTGGTCCGGTCATATGCAAACATTTTTTTTACATAGGATGCCCACATTCGCATTTCTCTACATGAATGACTTCGTGATCACATCATTTGTATCATATACAATGTGGGCCGCATTCATAGTGTCCTAAGGATAAGGTACCCAACCCTATCCTTATACTTGTAGACCGTTTTGACAATATACTCAATCTTTACCCACTTTTATGTCTCCACATATAGTTTAAGTATTCATGCTATAGTTGTGGGTTCGTTAGTTTATTAGATAGCCTATTACAAAGTGTAATTTACATGTTCAATAACAACTTTATTGAATAAACCTTAATAAAAAAATTATTGCAAAATAGAATATGTTCAGAGATTACAAACTACGAGTTTTAGGACATACAACTCAACAAGAGATGCATAAAGTCAAACATAGTTCTGAATTTTGAGAATTTTCATTTCATGGCCTCACATAGAATATGTCACACCCCACCCCAGACCACCCTCTTAGCCTAGAGAAGGCCGTGACTACAGCAGTTATCAACCCTTTGGCTGACACTTATTGCCTAATAACTCTTGTGGAATAACTCTGATACCAAAATATAACTTATACACAGGGGAATGTCTTCAGGCCAAAAATTTATTAATTTAGAAACATAATATATTTAGAGTCATTACAACACTAGATTTACAAGTCCCAAAACCATAAAACTCTAGTCCCTATATGAACAACAGTAACATGTGTACAATATTAACAGAAACCACCTAAACAGACGGGTTACAAATCTCTTTGTCCTTTAGTGGCAGAGTAGATTCAGAGCTATCTTCAGAGGATTTGACCGCTATCTATGGGCGGGGGAAAGGAAAATATTTGAAACCGGGGTGAGCTTGCGCCCAGTGAGTGACTTAAGAAAGCTAACTGATTGTCAAGCAAAATCTCAATAAAGAGTTTAACTGAAATATAAGCTTCTACAATACTTGTACTGCAGTATAAACATTTTCCAAGCATGAAATATATAAAGCTATTTTAATCATAAAACAGTAAAACTGTTTCTCAGTTGAGGATAACCCTACTGTGGGTAAAAACAATTCCAACACCAACTACTGGTCAAGATAGAACCCTTATGCTCAATCTCTGATTCTACCTATGTGCACGTGGCCATACTAAGTACCGTCATACCTTAGGTACTTCTGTTTAGATCCCTTCTCAAACGTCCTTCAGTATCTGGTTGGTTTGGTACCTTCTCAAACATCCTTCAGTACCAATAGATACCTTCTCAAAGGCCTTAAGTATCTAGTTGGGCGGATACCTTCTCAAATGTCCTTCAGTATCGTTTTTTAAGTAAAACTAATCATAAATGACTTTCTCTCTTTAAAGCATGTAAAGTATAACACATATAAAAACATGGCTTTAAAAGTACTAACGCATGCTGAGTATATTTAACACATATAAATCGCTTTTCAACAATTTCTCACACATGTATGCGTTTAAAACATAACTCATGGTTTGTTTGGAAATCACTTTGTAAAACTAACTGGCATGAGAATAATCTTCTTTAAAACATGCTTTCTATAACACGTTGTAATCAAACATTTTAAGCAAATGTTTTAGTCAAAATGTTTTAGCCACTCACCTTGATCGCTTAAGAGCTTTTCATTCTAGTAGCTCCCTTTTCTACCTCGGGCTCCCTTTTCACCCCTAGAATCCAAATTCAACTTACACCTTAGATTACTCATAGTTCTAAATTTTATTTTGAGATACTTCCTTCTACAAACATATTCTAAAATGTCTCAGAAAGGTTACCTTAAAATTTAAGCTTATAACCTCTCGCAGTTTTGCTAGAATCACAGAATCTTCAAGACTGGCTCAAACTTATCCGACAGCCTGACACTTCTATCTTCTTCTCAGTTTCTAGCCCGATCCCTTCGAGCTTTTCCTCCAACCCTGAAAACTAGACTCTCAGATATTTCAGGTGGCTTTGGAATGACTCCAAACGCAACGAGTAAATTAAAAAACTTCCTCGTCCCAAAGTTGATGTTGCTCTCCAGACTCATTGTCCAACGCATCCTATTTGAAATATTATGACCAATGCATGGATTTTGCTCTAACGCAAGGGTTTGCTTAACTTTCCACTATTTTTACGGTATTTTTGAATGATGATCTAAAATGAAGTCTCTTGCGCTTTATTTATAGGCGTCCAAACCTTCCCCAGAGTTGACACCACCTACTTGGCTGCAATGGCCAAGTGTTTCTCCCATACACTACCACCACATCATTTTGATCAGCGCAAATCTAAGTGTCTTCCTCCTGTGTAGCCATGCATGAGCTTCCAATCTGATGTCACCACCTCAAATTCTTAAGGCTTAAGGCTTTCCTCTCCCAAGAAGACACATGGTTTGATGACGTTTCCTAGTGGATCTCATCTTTGTATGCATCCAATCTAACTCTTGGATGTTTCAAACGCATAATCTATACTCATGCATAGCCTATCATCAACGCATAGCAAGACCAATTTACTACCATTACAATTCAACTTAACCATCCAATCCAACTTAGCCATCGCAAAAAGCTAACCATCTCCAACGCATAGGTGACCGTCCATCCTCAACGCATGCTCACTAGGCAGTATCACACGGCTTGCATGGCATAGGTGCATGGTGCTGGCCACGCGACGCATGGGCGTGCGGCATAGGCTGCTACCTTCGACGCATGGACGTGTGGGCATAGGCTGGCCATCGCTCGCTTTCTCGACCGCATGGGCTGCATGCTTGGCTGCATGATAGCGCACCTCGACGCAGCGGTATGGCTGCTCGGCAGGGAGCTCAAACGCATGAACGTGGCTGTCGAACTGTCCATTGGCAGGGGTCTGGTCGAGGCTACTCGATGCATGGGCTGCCTTTCAATGCGTCATCTCCATTTTTCCTTCTTCAGCTGCATGCCATCGTCAACACACCCTTCCAAAGCATTGGTCCCTTCCAACACATGCCACACAAAATTCTATACTTATCCAAAATTTCCAATTTTTCCCCAAGAGTTAAACTTCCAAATTTCCTATTTTCTTCAAATCTCCACTCATTTCTCTACCATTACACACTAATTTCGACATCAACCTACTCACCACACTAGTCTTAGTAGGGAACATACTTAAGTAGAGAAATTAGGATTCGGGGTTCACATTTACCTCCCCCTTATAAAAATTTCGTCCTTGAAATTTTGCTACAAGTCTGTCAATTAAACAACTACGGATACTTGTTTCTGATTTGCTCTTCGGCTTCCCACGTTGCTTCTTCCGTGCTATGGTTTTGCCATTGTACCTTTACCAATGGGATTGCCTTATTCCTTAAAACCTATTCTTTTCTGTCAAGAATCTCCACTGGTTCCTCTTCATAAGACAAATTCTCTTTCAACTGTACCGGTTGCTCAGGCAACACATGGGTAGGATCTGGCACATACTTTCTAAGCATTGCCACATGAAACACATCATGAATACGAGATAACTCTGAAGGTAAATCCAATCGATATGCCATTGGGCCAACTCTTTCTATTATCTCGTAAGGTCCAATATATCTTGGGCTTAATTTCTCTTTCCTACCGAACCTGAGTATTCCTTTCCATGGAGATAACTTAAGAAATACTTTGTCACCAACTTCAAACTCTAATTCTCTTCTCTGCTTATCAGCGTAACTCTTTTTCCTATCTCAAGCTGTCTTAAGATTATCTCTTATAATCTTAACGCTGTCTAATGTCTATTGCACGAGTTCTGGACCTAGTAATTTCCTCTCACCGACTTCATTCCAACATATCAGAGTCCTACATGGTCTTTCGTATAATGCCTCATACGGTGCCATCTCGATACTCGAATGGTAACTGTTGTTATACGTAAATTCAATTAACGATAGATACGTATCCCAACTGCCCTTAAATTGCAATATACATGCTCTCAGCATGTCCTTTAATGTCTGGATGGTCCGTTCAGACTGACCATCCGTCTGTGGATGAAAAGCAGTACTAAAATATAACTTGGTTCCCATAGCTTTCTGCAAACTAGGCCAAAACTTTGATGTAAATCTGGAGTCTCGATCTGATACAATTGAAACTGGAGTCCCAAACTGACTCACAACTCGATCAACATATAGCTTAGCTAATTGGTCTAGAGTATAAGTAACTTTAACAGGTAAAAACTTAGCTATTTTTGTCAATCTATCCACAATTACCCATATACCATCATAGCTCGCTGGTGTCTTAGGTAATCTAAACAGGAAATCCATCGTAATATGCTCCCATTTCCACTATGGTATTGGGAGTGGATTAAGTAATCCTGCTGGCCTCTGTCTTTCTAGTTTAACTTGTTGACATATTAGGCACCTGTCAACCACTCTGTTATCTCTCTTTTCATTCTTTAATGTTCTATACATTTGCGTACTGCTAGGATGCATAGCATAGGCTGAATTATGCTGTCTCTTATACACATCTAGATGTGACATATTAGGCACCTGTCAACCACTCTGTTATCTCTCTTTTCATACCAGGCCACCAGTACGATCGCTTTAATGTTCTGTGCATCTTCGTACTACCCGGATGCATAGCATAGGCCGAACTATGTACTTCTTCTAGAATAGCTTGTTTAAGTGATAAGTCCTTAGGTACGCATATCTTACCTTCTTTCAATAGCACTTTGTCAGCTCTTAATTGGTAGTCCGTCCTCAATCCTTTATCTACTTATTCAACTAACTTCTGAAGATTGGAATCCTTTAATTGTTCACGTAGAATATATTTTACGAGCGTAGGACGCACTTGAAATGAAGCTAGTAACCCTCCTTTTTGACCGATTGATAATGTTGCCCTAGCATTATACAACTTATGAATCAATGTACGCTTCACTGAATTGATACTAGCTCTAGTTGATTTGGTTTCTCGATTTAAAGCATCAGCTACCACATTTGCTTTACCTGGGTGATAATCAATGCTACAGTCATAATCCTTGATCAACTTGAGCCATCTTCTTTGTCTCAAGTTCAGTTCCTTCTGATCAATGATATGCTTTAGAATTTTATGATCCTAAATATATGACACCGCTCACCAAACAGGTAATGTCTCCACAACTTTAGAGCTAACACAACTGTCGCTAACTCCAAATCATGTGTAGGGTAGTTACATTTATGCTTCTTTAACTGTCGAGAAGCATAAGCTACTACCTTTCCGTCCTGCATCAGCATACATCCTAACCCTTGTCGGGATGCATCACAATAAACCTCAAACTCTTTACCTGGTGTAGGTAGAGTTAATACTGGTGCTGTTACTAACCTCTGTTTCAACACCTGAAAACTATGCTCGCATTCTGGTGACCACTCAAACTTCGCATCTTTTCTGGTCAGGTTTGTCAACGGTAGAGCTATCTTAGAAAAGGCCTCCACGAATCTCCTATAATAACCTGCTAAACCCAGAAAACTACGTACTTCAGTTACATTCAGGGGTCGTTCCCAGTTCACTATTGCTTCTATCTTTTGGGAATCAACACTAACTCCATCAGCTGAAACTATATGCCTAAGGAATATGACTTGATTTAATAAAAAATCACACTTACTAAATTTGGCATATAACTTCTTTTCCCTTAAAATCTGTAACACCATCCTCAGATGTTCTTTGTGCTTCTCTGCACTACTAGAATACACTAGTATATCATCTATGAAAACTATCACAAACTGTCCAAATAATGATGAAATATCCTATTTATCAAGTCCATAAATACCGCAGGAGCATTTGTCAATCCAAACGGCATTACTAGGAACTTCTAATGTCCATACCTAGTTCTAAATGCAATCTTCGGAATATCAGTGTTTTTCACCTTCAACTGGTTATAACCCGATCTAAAATCTATCTTAGAGAACATCGTGGCTCCCTTTAACTGATCAAAGAGATCATCTATACGAGGTAATGGGTACTTATTCTTAATGGTCACCTTATTCAATTGTCTATAGTCTATGCATAATCTAAGAATACCGTCTTTCTTCTTAACAAACAAGACTGGCGCTCCCCAAGGTGACACATTGGGTCTAATGTATCCCTTATCCACAAGTCCTTGTAACTGAACTTTTAGTTCCTTCAGTTCCATTGGTGCCATCCTATATGGTGCCTGGGATATAGGTGTTGTACCCGGTATTAACTCAATAGTGAACTCTATTTACCTATTAGGTGGTAAGCCTGGTAACTCTTCAGGGAACATATCTAAGAATTCTTGTACAATAGGTACATCCTCAGGTCTTAGTTTCTTATCCTATGAAACTGCTACATAGGCTAAATAGGCTTCGCATCCTTTACTCAACAGCTTCCTAGCCTTCACTGCTGATATTAAACTTCCAGGAAATATTCTTTTACTTCCCACCAGGGTTATTTCTTTTTCACCTGGTTTCCTAAACACTATTTCTCCTTTAAAACAATCCATAGTGGCATAGTGTTTACTTAGAAAATCTATACCTAAGATAACATCAAACTCTAGTAATTCTAATGGAATCAAGTCAACCCAAAAACTCTGATTTCCAAGAATTACTTCACAATTCCTGTAATACTCATGTACAACTAGGGTATCTTCTACAGGCATAGAGATAAACAAATCCTCATTCATACGCTCAGGCACTCTATCTATGCGTAATGCACACATGCTAGATATGAATGAGTGCGTAGCACCAGGATCAAATAATGCATAAGCGGATTGATTACATAAAGTTATCTTACCAGTTATGACATCTAGAGCCTCCTCCGCTTCCTGGTGTGTCATAGCGTATACTCTACTCTACTGTTGTTGTTGCTGTTGGGGTCGTCCAGCTACCTCTTTCTGCTTAACTACACCGGATCCCTTACCTCTAGTTCCGGTCGCTCTGGGTTGGTTTACAGTCTGTGTAACTCCTCTTTGCTCACTCTGTGCTCCATGACTTAGCTGAGGACAATCTCTCTTGAAATGCCCAACTTGTCCGCACTGGAAGCACACATTCCTATTACCATAACATACTCCTATATGAGGCCTACCATAGTTTATAAAAAGTGGTTTCCTCCCTGTACTAGCTATTGACTCGCTAGCACGACTTGGTACTGATCTACCACTTGGTCCAACTGCAGGTCTTGACCTTTTTCGACCTAAGCTTTGTTGGCTCGTGCCTCCAAAACTCCTTATACCCAACTGTCCAGAGAAGGGGGTCTAAATCTCTTACTTCTCGTTTCTCCAGGCATTCTAAGCTGCCCTTCACCTGGCTGGAGTACATCTTCCCTTGCTAAACTCTGCTCTACTTGGATAGCGGTCTTAACTAACTGAGTGAAATTCACTATATTGGATGTAGAGGTAATGGGTGTACGTATCTTTCTTCTTAGGCCATTTTCAAATCTCGTACACCTCTCATTCTCTTTCGTGATAATTGGAAGAGCATACTGAACTCAGTAAATCTTTGTTCATACTCAGCAACCGTCATCACTTTCTGAGTTAGCCTAAGGAATTCCTCCCTCTTTGCTTCTTTAAAAGAACTAGGGTAGATTTATCCTCAAATACTTATCTGAACTCATACCAAGTCATAGTTTCCAAACTATTCCTTTTGGCTTCTATCACTTTACACCACTTCTCAGCCCCTTTTTGCAGTAAGAATGCCGCTAACTCGACCTTACGGTCCTCAGGACACCTCATAACCTTAAAACATTTCTCAATCAAATCCAACCAGATCTCAGCATCTACTGGATCTGTGGCTCCATCGAATGTCGTGGCTCCTAAAGCTTTCACCCTTTCGATGCTGAATTTCTTTTTTGGATTGTTCTGGATCGATTCTACACTCGCTACCAATCTTTGAGTGATTCTATCAAATACTCGATCCTCTATCTGGGGCTCTACATCTACCCTTAGTGTACTCGACTCGTTTGCAGAAGTTGCTTCCTACTCTACAAGTCTCTAACTCTTTTCCCTTTTAGATCTGGGTCTCGTCTAACTTCAAGACCTCCGCTGGTAGGGTCAACATTCCTCTCCTCAGTCTGCTTGCTCCACTTGCCACTTCTCCTCAGCATCTTTGCCTAATTATTATGTACACATGTTAGGGACTTATCTATGAGACTTAATCTAATGCATGAACTCTCTCTTTCACCCATTACCTTATGCTTTAATACTAAACTAGCTCAAACCTTTCCCAAGTTTATGTATACCTTTGCTCTGATACCAAGCTATCACACCCCGCCCCAGACTACCCTCTTAGCCTAGAGAAGGGTGTGACTGCAGCAGTTATCAACCCTTTGGCTGACACTTACTGCCTAATAACTCTTGCGGAATAACTCTGATACCAAAATATAACTTATATACAGCGTCTTTAGGCCAAAAATTTATTAATTTAGAAACATAACATATTTAGAGTCATTACAACACTAGATTTACAAGTCCCAAAACCCAAAAACTCTAGTCTCTATATGAACAACAGTAACATGTGTACAATATTAACAGAAACCACCTAAACAGACGGGTTACAAATCTTTTTGTCCTTTAGTGGCAGAGCAGATGCAGAGCTATCTTCAGAGGATTTGACTTCTAACTGTGGGTGGGGGGGAAGGAAAACATTTGAAAACTGGGTGAGCTTGTGCCCAGTGAGTGACTTAAGAAAGATAATTGATTCTCATGAAAAATCTCAATAAAGAGTTTAACTGAAATATAAGCTTCTATAGTACTTGTACTACAGTATAAACATTTTCCAAGCATGCAATATATAAAGCTATTTTAATCATAAAACAGTAAAACTATTTCTCAGTTGAGGATAACCCTATTGTGGGTAAAAACAATTCCAACACCAACTACTAGTCAAGAGAGAATCCTTTTGCTCAATCTCTAACTCTACCTATGTGCATATGGCCATACTAAGTACCGTCATACCTTACGTACTTCTGTTCAGATACCTTCTCAAATGTTCTTCAGTATCTGGTTGGTTTGGTACCTTCTCAAACGTCCTTCAATACCAATAGATACCTTCTCAAAGTCCTTCGGTATCTAGTTGGGCGGATACCTTCTCAAATGTCCTTCGGTATCGTTTTTTAAGTAAAACTAGTCATAAATGACTTTCTCTCTTTAAAGCATGTAAAGTATAACACATATAAAAACATGGCTTTAAAGGTACTAACGTATACTGAGTATATTTAACATATATAAATCGCTTTTCAATAATTTATCACACATGCATGCGTTTAAAACATAACTCATGGTTTGTTTGGAAATCACTTTGTAAAACTAGCTGCCGTAAGAATAATCTTCTTTAAAACATGCTTTCTATAACACGTTGTAATCAAACATTTTAAGTAAATGTTTTAGTCAAAACTTTTTAGCCACTCACCTTGATCGCTTAGGAGCTTTTCACTCTAGTAGCTCCCTTTTCTACCTCGGGCTCCCTTTTCACCCCTAGAATCCAAATTCAATTTACAGCTTAGATTACTCATACTTCTAAATCTTATTTTGAGATACTTCCTTCTACAAACATATTCTAAAATGTCTCAGAAAGATTACCCTGAAATTTGAGCTTATAACCTCTCGCGGTTTGGCCAGAATCATAGAATCTTGAAGACTGGCTCAAGCTTATCCGACAGCCTGTCTCTTCTGTCTTCTTCTCAGTTTCCCACCTGATCCGTTTGGCTTTTCCTCTGGAAGCCCTACCCTAAAAACTAGACTCTCAGATATTTTAGGTGGCTTTAGAATCACTCCAAATGCACGAGTAAATTGGGAGAACTCCTTGTCCCAAGTTGATGCTGCTTTTCAGACTTCACTGTCCAATGTGTCCTATTTGAAATACTATGACCAACGCATGGATTTTGGCTCTAACGCAAGGTTTGCTCAACTTTCCCACTCTTTTTACGGTATTTTTGAGTTGTGATCTAAAATGAAGTCTCTTGGCTCTATTTATAGGCGTCCAAACCTTCCCCAGAGTTGACACCACCTACTTGGCTGTATGGCCAATTGTTTCTCCCACACACTACCAGCACATCATTTTGATCAGCGCAACCTAAGTGTCTTCCTCCTGTGTAGCCAATGCATGAGCTTCCAATCTGATGCCACCACCTCAAATTCTTAAGGCTTAAGGCTTTCCTCCCGAGAAGACACATGGTTTGATGATGTTTCCTAGGTGATCTCATCCTTTGTATGCATCCAATTCTTGGATGTTCAACGCATAATCAATACTCAATGCATAGCCTATCATCAACGCATAGCAAGCCAATTTACTACCATTACAATTCAACTTAACCATCGCAATCGAACTTAGCCATCACAAAGAGCTAACCATCTCCAATGCATAGGGTGACCGTCCATCCTCAACACATGGCTCACTAGGCAGCATCACACGGCTTGCTTGGCATAAGCGCATGGTGCTGAACACCAACGCATGCGCGTGCAACATAGGCTGCTGCTTCAACGCATGGGCGTGCGACATAGGCTAGCCATCGGTTGCTCGCTCGCATGGGCATGCTTGGCTGCATGGGCTGTGTGCTTGGCTGCATGGCAGGGCACCTCGACGCATAGGTATGGCTGCTCGGCAGGGCGCTCAACGCATAGGCGTGGTTGCTCGACGCATTGGCAGGGCGTCTGGTCAAGGTTGCTCGATGTATGGGCTGCCTTTCAACGCATCTCCATTTTTCCTTCTTCAGCCGCATGCCATCATCAACACACCCTTCCAACGCATTGGTCCCTTCCAACGCATCCCACACAAAATTCTATACTTATCCAAATTTTTCAAATTTTCCCCAAGAGTTAAACTTCCAAATTTCCTCTTTTCTTCAAATCTCCACTCTTTTCTCTACCATTACACACTAATTTTCACACCAACCTACTCACCACACTAGTCTTAGTAGGGAACATATTTAAGTAGAGAAATTAGGATTCGGGGTTCATAGAATAGTACTTGGGAATGTTATTTGTAAACATGGTATTGAAGTACATCTAGCAAAACTAGATGTTATTGCTAAGCTCTCTTACCCCACAAATGTGATGGAGGTTTGTTCTTTTCTTGGTAAGGTAGGTTTTTATCGTAGGTTCATTAAGGACATTAGCAAAATTGTCCATCGAATCACATCCTTACTTCAGAAAGATGTGGAATTCTAGTTTAATGATGAATGCAAAGCCAGCTTTTGGTGTGTTGAAGAATGCCCGTTTGATAGTTCCAAAGAAGAGCTATTATTCCTAGCTTAATTCGACTTTCTTATTAGATTTTATGTGTTTTTTTGCGTTATTTTGTAGGTACCGAGCAATCAAGAGGTAGAATTGGTGATTTAGAGCCGAATAGGGTTTATTTGGAGCAAATTAGAGTTTATTTGAGCATCTAGGCTCCAAAAGAGTTAAAAAGACCAAAATGCCCCTACCTTAGCATCGCAACGCTCGTGATTTACCTACCCCCAACACTTGCTTAACGCTTGAAGGAAGAATGCCAAGGTACAGGGTAGCGTTGCAATGCTGCCATCAGCATTGCTATGCTATGAACGTAGAGACGGAGATGCTTTTGTGCGAGCACAAGTGAGCATCAACCTAAGTGTTGTGCCTCTATGCTTGATGCTCGAAGCCAACCGCATTGCAGCATTGCAATGCTCTATCTAGCATTGCAACACTACCACCTTTCTATAAATACCTTCCTTGTTGGATTTTATGTCCTGAAACTTATGGTTTGTAAACAATAAACTTATTCTAAAAATTCAATAAGTTGTAATTGAATAGACGAATTGCTTATCTCGTTTTAGAAATAAATCCAATAAACTAAAAGATCCATGGCTATTATATGAGTATTTTAACTATATGTGGAGACATAAAAGTGGATCTCGAGTAAATAGTCAAAATGATCTATAGTATATGAATAAAGTTGAGTGCCTTATTTTGGTAACACTATCGGATGCGGCCCACTCTGTAGTTGTTACAAGGAGTTCTAAAGTGCTACAGACGAAGTGATCCTAATTCATACATGTGATGACATGAGGAGTGGGGGCATTGTGTGCAATGAGTTTGCACAAGATCGGACCACGAAATAAGTCACTCTTACTTTATAATGTCGTTTACTGTTTAAGACTATTTCAAATCGATGACCTAGGTAATTTGACCTTAATCCTGAGCTAACTATGAACTCCTATTTATTCAGGATTATCCATAGATTTTCTTAGGTGAGGGTTGGCTCAACAGCGTCGGCTCAATAAGCCTCTCAGTTTAGGGGTAAGACCGGGTAGATAGCTGGGGACATAGAGTGCAAGATGGAATTCACTCCTAAACCCTTTTTGGGATAGTAGAGAGGATGTTCCCTTATGAAACAAGAGGTAATCTCGGGAGTAAAACAGCCTTTTGACCTAGCCGTTATTATGAACAACCCGTGAAGGGTTAACTTACTAATCATGGTTATATCAAGTAGACATAATATATCTACAATGATGGGAGTGAAACTACAAGCTTTAGTGGAGTGACCCAGTAGTTAACGAATGGGGGTTAATTCGGTGTACAGAGTTTAGCTAATTAATCTCGGATCGTTGGAGCCCATGATCTATAGGTCCACTAGGTCACCCTACTAGCTCATAAATGGATTAGCCTTAGAGTAACGTGATAAGTTGATTTGAAACATTCAAATTAGAATTAAGGAAAGTAGTGATTATATATGATATAATTACATGTTTAATTTTGGAATTAAATGGAATTGGAGAATTGATTAATATTTAAATATGATTGAAATATTAAATTCATGAATAAAGATTCATGCGAATGAAATTTGTGATGAATTAATTTAATATTTGATATTAAATTAATAAAATTAATAAAATTATTTAATTAATTTATTAATTTTATTAAAAAAATTAATTATTGAATTAATTTTATAAAATTAATAAAATTTTTAATTTTTAATTGAAATGGGTTTTTGATTCTGGAAATCAAAATAAAAGAAGAAATTAGGAAAATTAGAGAAGTGGGTTTTTCCCATTTTCTTCCTTGCAACTCATACACATTTCCATTTCTCTTTAGCTCAATAATTCAAGCATGGGTTGTGATTCATGCAAGGTTGTTAGTTACATGAAAGTCATGCAATATAAGGCTGGAATTTTGAGTGGAGAAGAAAGAGATAGCAATCATTGCCGAAGCTGAGATTTTGTGCTGAAGAAGTTTTCTTCGCATTGTGAAAGACTAGCAACCTCCTCTCCAATTCCCTTTGATTCAAGCTTATTTTGAGTCCAACAACTCAATCTAAGGCTCCAAGATAATGGTAGGGAAAACCTTGTGGTGGTTCACACCCAAAGAAGAAGGAGATAGTAACTGGAGATCGTGTATCAATGGTACTTTAAAGGTTAGTGTTGAAACTCTGTTTTTAATTTATAAGCATGTTTAGTCTGAAGCCAAAATTAATGAATTAGAATGCTTAATGATCCTGTTCTTCTTCTACTACTTGCCTCATGAATCCAACATTCCTTCGATTTTAGGTTAATTTCATGTTGAATTTCAATGGAGGTCAAGGAGAGGCCGAGTTATCTTCTTTTCCTTTGATGTTTTCGGCATCATTAGGTTCAACTTTAATTTTATTTTGGATTGTAAACATGTATAAACATGTATTGGCTTGAAATCTTGAACATGTCTATGAATTTACGAGTTGATTTTCATCTAGTTTCTTGGATCAAGGATTTAATGTCAATTTCATGAGTTTTCTATTTTCAATTGATGTTGCAATTCTTAATTATGTTTTTCTTTGAATCTATTTAAATTACCTGGCATGATTATTGAGGTTGATTGTCACGCTTTATCGTACATGTGCATGCTAATAGGTAGCAATGGTAATGAGCCATTTGATGGCTATTCCTAGAATGTCAATTGCTAGGTTCAAAGAAAAATTTAGTTAATTCAACATGGTCGTCGTGACAGTTAATTGATATAGTTGAATCCTAAATCTTAATGCATGCTTTCTAGTTTTTTTATGGCCGCTGAGAACACAATTGAACTTAGGAGCATGTAGATTAGTTAGGGTATGGTCTTTCCAACCTTAAATAATAATTAGGATGATTGATTGATTTCGATTGAGTTAGTCGTCGACCTTTGTAGAAGCTAGTTAAATCGCAACAATTCGGTAGTGATGCATGCATAATTCAAACGTATAGTCAATTTGCAGAAAATAATTATTGAAATTGCATTGAATACCTATCTTGATCTACGGACTAGACGAACCAATTACTATTTACATTTATCCTTACAATTTATTTTCCTGCATTTATGTTTTTCATCAATCAAAACCAAAACCTAATTTTATCGCTTTTCACAGTCAAATCTAGCTTAAGAGAAATTAATCCTTGCCTCTCAGTGGTTCGACCCTGCAGTTCCCACAGTTACTACATTTTAGTTGTAATAGGTGTAGTACGATTTTACAAGTTTTCTTTTGATCTTTAGGCTTTTGGGAGCGACACTGAAAGTTCTACAATCACCTATCTTATGCTTCGATCATTCAAGCTTCTCATAGGGACCTTCCATTCGAGATTATATGTGACGCGTGTGAATTTGCTGTAGGTGTAGCGTTGGGTCAGAATGTGGACAAAAAGCACCACATAATTTATTACACTTCTAAGATTTTGAATCCAGCCCAATGCAACTACACTGCTACATGGAAGGAATTTCTAGCTGTTGTTTTTGTTCTCGAAAAATTTCTTTCTTATATTATTGGTGAAAAAGTTATTGTATTTTCTGACCATGTAGCTCTACATTACTTAACGTCAAAAAATGAGTCTAAACCCCGTTTTCTTAGATGGGTTCTTCTCCTCCAGGAGTTTAACCTAAAGCTTGAGGATAGAAAGGGGTGCAAAAAAGCCTTGCGATCACTTGAGTAGATTAACCACAGAGGAGGGTTGTCTTCCTTCTGATGGAGACTTCCCTGACCAAACACTGATGCAGGCAGATGGTATCTCTATGACTCATTGATATGCAGACCTAGTCAATTATCTGCTCACAGGTAAGCTTCCTTACGTTCTTAATAAGCATAAGCATGATAAGACTACGAGTAAGTCGAAATACTATGTATGGGAAGATACTTACTTATGAATTCTTTTCTATTTTAGAATTCTGTCATGAGCATGCTTGTGGGGGCACTTTAGCCCTAAACGAACTGCTAAAAAAGACGTGAATTCTGGATTATATTGGGATGCTCTTTTTACGGATGCATTTTTCTACTAAAAACTTGTGAGTGTCAAAAGTTGAATGGTTTGTCCCGTAGGAATGAAATGCCTTAGTGTTAGAAAATACTAGCAAGCCACGGAAGCAAACCAAATCAATAGAGATTCTAATTCACTCATTTTGGATATAAATTAAGCATGCTCATAAATTAATAAGAGGGTTGCATAACATAACTTTGTAGAATTTCAAATTGAGCTGCAAATCTTCTCCAAATCTACTTGTGAACCACCTCCCTTCCCTACTATTCTCTTGGTGCCTTAGATTGAGTTGTGGGGCTCAAAATAAGCTTGAATAAAGGGAATTTGAAGAAGAAGCTCACTGCTGCACCAAGGAAGAACACCTACTTCAACCACAAAGTTTTTCAACAAAAACTCATATGTTGCATCAGTTTGCATGCTTGATTCTCAGTCCAATCTTCCCTATTTATTGCAAGACTATCGTGCATAACAAATTTCTGCACAAAGAGTAGCTTATGCTTGGAAGATTGACTCAAGCATTTGGTGGGAAATGAGTGAGCTTTTAGGATAGTAAGTGGAGATCTCCCACTTTTTCTATTTTGATGTTTCCAATTTTGTTTTACAAATTGTATTTCCTAAATCAATTTTGTTTTTAAAAGAAGTGAAAACTTTATTAATTTTACAAAATTAATTCATCAATTAATTTTCTAATTAAAATTAATAATAAATAGAAAATTAAATAATTTAATTAATTATAATTAATTCAATATCAAATATTAAATTAATTTTCCACAAATTCATCCATCATAAATTTCTATTCATGATTTTAATATTTAAATCATATTTAAATATTAATTGATTCTCCAATTCCATTTAATTCCAAAATTAAACGCGTAATTATATCACATATAATTATTAATTCCCTTAATTCTAATTTGAACATTTCAAATTAACTTGTCACACTACTATAAGGCTAATCCATTTACGAGCTAGTAGGGGGACCTCGTGGACCTACAAATCATGGGCTCCAACGATCCGAGATTAATTAGCGAAACTCTTTACACCGAATTTACCCTCATTTGTTAACTATAGGGTCATTCCACTAAAACCCTGAGTTGCACTCCCCTAACTATAGATATATTATGTCCACTTGATATAACCATGATTAGTAAGTTAACCCTTCACAGGTTATTCGTAATAACGGCTAGGTCAAATGTTTGTTTTACCTCCGAGATTATCTCTTGTTCTTTAAGTCCCATTGATCCAATGAAAGGGTAGGGCCCCTTGTTCAAGACTCGAAGTTAGCACTTAAGGGAATAACCTCTCTACTATCCCTGAAAGTAGGTAGGAGTGAATTCCATCTTGCACCCTATGTCCCCAGTTATCTACCTGTACTTACCCCTGAAATGGAGTTTTATTGAGCCGACGCTGTTGAGCCAACCCTCACCTATGCAAATCTAAGGATAATACCGAATAAACAGGAGTTCATAGTTAGCTCAGGATTAAGGTCATCGCTTTAAAATAGTCAGTCTTAAATAGTAAACAACGTTATAAAGTAAGTCTGATCTTATACAAACCCATTGCATAGGACGCCCCCCCTACTCATGTCATAACATGTATGAATCAAGATCACATCGTCTGTAGCACTTTGTAACAACTACAGAGTTGTCGCATCCGATAGTGTTACCAGAATAAGGCACCCAATCTCATTCATATACTACAAATCATTTTGACTATTTACTCGAACCTGATCTACTTTTATGTCTTCACATAAAGTTCAAGTACTCATATAATAGGCATGGATTTTTAGTTTATTGGATTTATTTCTAAAACGAAATAAGCAATTCATATATTCAATAACAACTTATTGAATTTTTCAGAATAAGTTTTATTATTTACAAACCATGAGTTTTAGGACATAAAACCCAACACTTAGGTCTCTATTCTTTTATGTGAAATATTCAATGTTTAGGAGATAGATTTTATGGGGCCCTTTCCTTCTTCTTGTGGGTTTAAATATATCTTGCTAGTTATGGACTATGTTTCAAAATAGATTAAATCAAAGACCACTACTATTGATGAAGCTAAGTTTATTGCAGGATTCTTGAAGACTAATATTTTATGTAGATTTTGTTAGGGTGGATGCCCTAAATCTCATGGATTTCGTAGTTTGTAAATTATTTATACACATTTTTTATTTAATAGAATAAAACATTATTTTATTTGACATTTATTTTGCATTATCCCAAATCCAATAAATTAAGATCATAGGTTATTTAATATGGCTTAAATATGTATGTGATGACATACAAGTGGATCTTGTTTAAGTAATAATCCGAATGGTATTGCCTTTAAAAAAAATGAAAAAGAATAATAATCAATCTAGTGACCATTTGCTATATAAATGATAAAGAAAATTTTAATAAGTTTCACTGAACTAGAGTAGGGGGAAACTAAAAGGATTAATTTAAAACCATGACAAATTATTAAGACTTAAATAAAAGGGCTTGAACACATATGTGAGGGACGATAAGATTTGGCCTTGAAATCTCTTAATGTTAGGATGTGCATGAAATGTTTTTACTAATGGATCTAGTACGTCTATTTCGAATGATGAGGTATCGAGTCATTTGCATGCTTGTTTGAATTCCCCAATAATCTTGTTTTTTCTTTGTATGGGACTAGCAAAGTTATGAGTTTCGAGTGGTGAAATGCACTCCAAAAGTTCATTCTTTGAGCTTTACATTTAGTTAGTTTGGTGATTAGTTTTAGATTTTTTATGCTTTTTATGTTTAATTATAGGAAATTGGACAATTGGATCAAAACAAGCAATTTTGAAGATAAAATGACAAAAATATTACCAAGAAAGGTCACAACTTTGACCTAGGGTAAGGAGAAGTGAAAGAGAAAGTTGGGCAATTGTTAAGGAAGAAAAACAGGGGGTAACATTACAATGCTAACTTGAAGAAATAAGCGCATGCAATCCACGTTTTAGGTAGTGTTGCAATGCTACTTTGTAGCATCGCAATGCTGCGATTACTGCTTATAAAATTTCGTCTTCCCTCGATTAGAAGGGGAGGCTGATTTAGGGTCGAGTTTAGGGTTTAGTTGAGATTGTGGCAAGGCCTCCACGGGAGCGAAACTTTGGGCAGAAGCGACATTTTGGAGCTTCAAAGGAGTAAAGATTTGAAGAGTTTGTTGGGTTGTGATTTTGAATTTGAGGACCATAGTCAAGAACCTGACTTGTTTCTTCTTCTCTCTTTTCTTTTCTATTCCTTTGTACTTGGAAACATCATGAATGGTTTATGTTTGTACTGTAAATATGAGTGACTGGTTTGTGTTTTTAGAGTTTTATTTTAGTTGTATGGATTACTTGATTGAAATAATTGTTCTTGGACTTGATTTATGCACGACTTATTTTAACATGTTTAATCTTAATGCTTTTGAATAATTGGTCATTGTGTAAATATTCTTTAGTTAATTTCTTACTTGGAAGAGAGGGCATTATGTTAGATCTAGCGTGTTAAACTATTGATTAAATATGCACATAAGTGATAGGAGATCAATAGAGTTAAATTATGGAAGAACTTAATGTTGTGATAATCAAGTAATTGCAAGGAATTGAATTAGTGGTTAGTGATGATAGGCAGAAATGCACGTCATTATAGGCCTTTTATTTAGAATTATGAGGGCTGTTAAGTAGAATTTGCTGTGAATATGTTAGGAATTCATGAGAAAACGAGTTTGCATCGATCGGCATTAAGAATCTCGGCTAACCCACTATTATGCGTTATTATGCATTTAATTGTCTATCTTTATAGCTAACGTAGGAAGCGGACGCATACGCGAAAGCCGGGCTATCACAAAGACGATCGCATGTGGGGAATCTCTCCATCGCAGAGATGAACACATACATTCGATGCATGGTTGTTGCGGCCATCAACCGCATGCGGCTACATAATAATAACCATAATAAAGGGATGACCGCAAGGTTGGTGGAATGCAAACATGAATGCATACCTCGGGAGAATCAAAAGATGATGTTGACATTTCACCTACCACGCCATTAGCAGCAGAGATTCAAAAAAGAACCATCACGCCACGAGTGTCAGATTCAGAGCAGGTCCATTATTGTTGTCGGTGATCAAGCTCTATAAATAGAGGCCGTTGAGCAGAATTTCAGATTATCCAAGGTTTTCTGCTTGAGGGCAAATCCTTGTGATCAAGACCAAAGCGTTAGAAGATAGTTTGAGAGTTCTTCATCTCCTTCATCAATTCCAAGTGACGATCGGAGCCTTCGCCGGAGTTAGAGCTCGAGAGAGTCTGCTCCACCGCCCATCCATGGCTCCACCGGCAGCCTTGACACACATCTGCTGAAAGTAATTGCTTCCAGTAGATGTGTGTCAAGGCTGCCGGTGGTGGTCCTTCCATTTCTCTTCTTTCCTTGTATTGTATTACATTTTGGCTTAATGAATTAATACATTTTATGATCAATGCATTTTTGTACTTTCCTTCGATTCCATCTCCATCTTCATTTACTTAATATCCTTTACTTTCATTGCAACAGTTAGTGAGACTATTAGAGTATCGCATACTTAATCATACGGCATAGGAATATGAAGCATGTAGCAAACCACTGGGAGGTGTGCGTTGCGTGAGTGTTGTGAGAAAACCTTATTTGCTTAGTGTGAAGCTAAGCAACGCTTGTCTATAAGCGGAAGCAATGGTTGTCTATGGGTAGAATCAACAACAACTAACTACCCGGGAGGGTAAGTGGTTGGTCGCATTAAGCAATGTAAGCAAGTGTTCACTAGGAATAGGAATAATCTTACGTCAACCAGGTTTATGCAATTACCTTGTCTTATGAGCGCATCATTCATCATTTAGTCATACTTTGGAGAGTAGTCTAAAAACCAAATCTAAGTCTTAGGAGAGCGGATTGGATCGCATAAGCAAGAATGGAGAACCTAGGAATAATCTCCGTTTGCTATTACATAACGTGTGCACCCTACAGATAGGATATTGCACGCGTCCAGAAGTAGGATAGGGTTGCGTGAAGACATGTTCACCATTTTATCTATTTTTCCATGCATTTACTACACATCAACAGTTGCCGTGTCTCTACCTCTCATTCATACTTCCACTGCTTTGTCTGTTAGTTAGGAGTAGGAGTAGTGTTTAGCTTATCACCCCCATCATTCTTTTATTTATCCGCCACAAACACATCACCGCATTGCATTTAGCTACAAGTCCCTGAGTTCGACCTCGAATCACCCGGGAAACTTGCGTTCTCATTATACTTGGCGAGAGTGCAAGAAAATTTGTGATAGGAATGCATGGTCATTGCATATGAGATCAACACATATATCCCATTCCAATGCATGACCGCCGATGCATGAGAACCAACGCACAACCTAAGACATGCATCGCATATTGTGTTCACACTAATTTTACGTCACCAGTAAGCTATTAGTAAGGGTTGAGCTTGAAAGAGGATACTTGTAAGACTCCTTGATTTATAACAAGCATAAAATAAATCTAAGGCCTAAATAATTAATTTGATTACTCCAAGTAATACTTTAAGATGTGTCTTGCCTAGTTTCACCCGGATATTGTCTTTCATTTGCTCTTTAGGATTACATTAGGATAGATTAATTGAATTTTCATCACAGTCTAGTCCTTTATATATAAAAGAAGAACCTCTAAATAGCTGAGAGTGAGTCAAACCAATTCCCTAGAGGACAATACTCGGTCTTAACAATTTTAAACTATATTATAATTTGACCTATGCACTTGCACCACATCAGTTATTGAAGAGGCTAGTACGTCAACAAGAGGTATTAATGTTAGTTCATCTAGTCAAGCACATCCACCTCAACAATTGAGCCTTGACGTAATTGAAGGGTTCCAAACCCACCTGCTCATTATATGAGTTTAACAAAAACCCTAACCATCATATTAGATGGCGAAGTTGATGATCCATTGTCCTATAAACAAGCAATGGATGGTGTGGACAAAAATGAACAGGTTAAGACTATGAATCTCGAAATGAAGTCTATATACTTCAATTCAATCTAGGATTTTGTACATCAACCTCATGGGGTACCTATAGGTTGCAAATTGATCTATAAGAGAAAATGAGGTGTAGATGGGAAGGTATAGACCTTTAAGGATAGACTGGTGGCAAAGGGTTATACTTAAGTTGAGGGAGTAGACTATGAGGAAACTTTCTCATTAGTTACCATGCTTAAGTTTATCCAGATTCTTCTATCCATTGCCACATATTATGACTATGAGATATGACAAATAGATGTAAAGACTACCTTTCTAAATGGTTTGCAAAAGGTTTACTAAACAAGATCAAAAGCTAAAGGTTTGCAAGCTTAATCAGTCAATTTATGGATTGAAACAGGCATCTTGATCATGGAATATAAGATTTGATACTACGATCAAATTTATATCTTTGACCAAAATATTGATGAACCTTGTGTCTACAAGAAAATCATCAACAGTTCAGTAGATTTCTTGGTATCATACGTGGACGATATCCTACTCATTAGGAATGATATTGGTCTACTGATAGATGTTAAACAGTGGTTAAAAGCCCAATTCCAAATTAAAGTTTTAGGAGAGGCACAGTTTGTTCTAAGAATCCAGATCATCAAAGATCATAAGAACAAAATACTAGTATTGTCGCTGGCATCTTATATTCATAAGATGCTTGCCAAATATTCAATGCACAACTCCAAAAGGGGTTTATTACCTTTCAAGCATGGAATTGTATTGTCTAAGGAATAGTGTCCTAAGACACCTCAAGAAGTTAAGGAAATAAGAAAGATCCTGATAACTTGTAGAAATACAAGTTATTGTAGCCTTTTATTTAAAATAATTAAGGAAGATAAAAAGAAAATGCGTTAACTTAAGGTGAATTCATAAAAATAATTCAAGCTATGCAATCACATGTTCACGAAAGACAATATCCTGAAATTTATAAAATTTCACATCTTTTGACATAGGATCTGGTTAAAAAGAAGCAAACATCTCTTGAAAGGTGGAAGCTGCAGCCTTGATCATAGAGATGAAAGAAAGGTGACACATGCACACGTAGAAAAACCACGCAATAAAGATTGGAGTATGCGAGGAAACCACAAAACAACAACATGGTTGGTAAACTGTCAAATCACAAAGCATGTCAGTAGCCGACTTTAAACTCAAGCATGCCAGATCCAATGAATCTATGACATGATAAGCCGATGCAACAGGGCATAAAATACAAAGGTTTCAAATTATCATTGGAGAGATGCTTAGGATACACATTTCAACACTTATAAATAGCTCTTAGTAGCTCATACAATAGATAGGAACTTTTACACAAGATTGCAAAAGCATTGTCAAATTACCTCCATCCTCAACCTCTTAAAGTTCACATTGAAGATTCTAAGTGAGAGACTAGTCTCTTCTCTAGAAAGTGAAAGAGTGTTCACCCTTCATCTCGAAAGCAATCACTAGTAGTAGACAACATAAGAGCCAAAGGAATCAAGAGATTGCAACAAGTGGCTTAACATCTCTTTCTATCACTTTTACTCTTGTCTTTCATTTCATATTTTGTATTAAGAATCACATGTTTGAGAACCTTGTTATTTTTAATATGAATATGAATACCACACATTTCATCTCATTCATGTTCTCTAACTCTTTCATCCTGTATACCTAAATTTTCAATGGGTTGAGAAGATTAACTAATATTTTCCAAAAGCATGCATAAATAAAAGTTCATCTTGTTAATCTGCATTTAACTCAACGCCTAACTCACTGAGAACTTGATTAGGTAATAAATAGTCATCTGCTTGATAGAGTAAGTAACTTAGACTTCATTAAACAAGGAAATAAATAGTTTTAGAGGTAAAGTTAGATCTTATTCGGAAGGTCAACTCAACATACATTGAAGAGATAGAAAAAATGTGGCTTTTGACACTAAGAGGTGGATTCCTTGCAAGAAGTTGAAGCATGAATGCCCACGTATGCTATGTTTAAGGAAATGTTAGCAAATCTTCTTAACCGTACTTTATTCATTGCTTTCGACCTCCCTTCATCGCCTACTACTTTTGTTGATCGCCTAGACTACACATCATACTCACCGTCTCTCATCATCATCCTTGTAGTCTTAGTGTCTTAGATAGAATCACACTAACATTGCTTATAATTCACACTGCACTACAAGAGATCATTAAAGCATTCAAACAAGTCACATTACTAAATCCCTATGTTTGACCGGACTCACTAGGAAACCTTGTTTGGATTTATACTTGGGTTCAAACAAGGAAAACTTGTGTTGCTTAATTTATTCATTACATACTTCATATAGGCACGACTTAAGGCTAAAAATTACATATAAACAAGCAAGCATACAAACAATTGAGAGAAATAATAACCCATAATATGCACAACAAACAAGTTTTTGGCCCCATTGCTGTGGATTTAGAATTTAACTGATTTGAATACTTCTTTGATCTTTTGTAGGGCTTCACCTTTCAGTGTATTGAGTCGTCACCCAAGGAGTACCACAAATAGTATATGAGTGAAGGCAACAAGCCTGAACTTGTATTTGACCCTAAGATTGAGAGTACATTTCCGAGAAGGAATATAGCAAACAAAGAAAGAAGATTGAGAAATTAGAACATGGGAGACAATCTCAACAATCCCAACCATGTGATTTGATATTTGTTATGCAGTGGAAATTGTTAGTAGATATCATTCAATGCAGGATTATATCACTAGACAATAATTAAAACCATCATTAAGTTGTTGAGGTTGATGC
Organism: Benincasa hispida; assembly: GCF_009727055.1. NCBI lineage: Eukaryota > Viridiplantae > Streptophyta > Magnoliopsida > Cucurbitales > Cucurbitaceae > Benincasa > Benincasa hispida. Next base: position 27,475,840 of record NC_052358.1, read on the forward strand.
CCAAAATCTCATGGGCCCTGTAGTTTGTCATTGTAATGTACAAACAATTTATTTATTTAATAAAATATGAGATGTTTTATTTATCATTTCGTAGCATTAACCCACAAAACCAATAAACTAACATCCAAGGTTATCATCTATAGCTTAAACATGTATATAAAGACATACAGGTGGATCATGTTTAAATGATAATCTAAATGGTCTGGAGTAGATGGATCAGGCTGGATACCTTATCCAGGTTACACTACGAATATGGCCCGCTTTGTAGATGTTACAATTACTGTTAAGTGCTACAAATGATCTGATCGTAATCATTCATGTAGAGACATGTGAGCGGAGGTGTTCTATACAAAGGAGTTTGTATAAAACCGGACCACGAAATGACTAGTCTCATTATATAACACCATTCATAATTGAGACTTACATTACACCAGATTGTCATAGGTGACATGACCTAAATCTTGAGTGAGTTGTGAACTCTTGCCTATGAAAACGACCCTTTGATTTGTATGGGTGATAGTGGCAAAATCGCCAACTCAATGAACCTACCATTTTGGGGATTCGTCTGATTGTGGTGCTGGGAACACAACTACACAAGACGGAATTCACCCATTCCCTGATGTCAAGGTAAGTAGATAATTTCTCTCTTAAGTGCTGATATCGGGACTTAAACAATGTGGCGCCACACCCTCTCTTGGCCCAAGAGGGGTTTGGTCATAGTTGGATTATGATTTATTGTTCATTAGAGGGATTAGTGATACTTAAGAAGTTAGATGTAACTATTTGGGTAAAGCGGTAATTCTGACCAAGCTGTACTTACGAGCAATTTGTGAAGGGTCATCATTTTGTTAACTGGTTATATTCAATGGACACAGAAATATATTTGTAGTGCCAGCTGTCAATCTTTAATAGAGTGACCGACAGTTAACGGATGTTGGATAATTTAATTAACGGAGTTTAATTAATTATTCAGGTACCATTGGAGCTTCAATCTACATGTCCCTAGGATCCCCTCTATAGCTCAACAGGGACTATAGAGAATTAATTTTGGATTAATTTGAATTGTTCAAATTAATTGAGGGAATTAATTATATGTGACACAATTAATTTAACTTAATTATATATGATACAATTAATATAATGTATTTGATACATTATAATACAAAGTTTATTTGAGAGGAAATAAGAATTTGAAAATGATTCAAATATCAATTATGTGAATTGAATTCATATAATGAAATTTAGTATAAATGTGATTTATATTAAATACCAAAAATGATTGAGAGAAATAAAACTATAGAATATATTGTATTTGATACAACACAAAAACTATAGGTTATATGTCATATATGATATAACATTAGTTATATATACATATAATAAATTAATTATAATTGTTATTTAAATTCAAATTATTTTATTTTTATTTTATTTTTTAAAATTAAAGGGAGACAAATAACTTCTCTTCCCTTAATCCTCTTTTGAAAAAAAACATGGTGAGTGGGATATTAGTTTTAGCAATCTCATTCATCTTCTTCATAGAGAAGGTCTCTGTGGGTTTTTCACAGCTTCATCTCTCTAAAAGAAAATTTCCCTTCTCTTAAATATTTTTTTTCCTCTTCCCAAAAGATCACAGAGCCCACACCTCTTGTGTTTCTCTTCCCCTATAAAGAATACAGAGGAACCTCTTATGGTAGTTGCCATCTTGGATTGCTACGTTCGTAGGAATTTATTTGGTTCTTGATGTATTCAGGAAGGAGGATTTTGTGAAGAGGTTTTGGCTTCAAGGGTAAGATTTTTCTAACCCTAATTTCATATTTATTCTCTCGTCAATTGCATGCTTAAAATTAATTAGTTATTTGAACAAATTGTTTTCTGCAAAATTTTTGTTCTGTGAAAATATTTTTGGGACCAATCCCCATTTCTGTAGTGGACCATAAGGTTCCTTCACAAGTCTCTTCGAAGAATGAGGGACTATATGCTTGTGTGTGGAGCTAAATATTTGATCCTTGTAGGATACTTTGAATCTTATTTTAAGACTGATAGGAATTCCACGAAATCCATATCAGGATTAGTGTTCACTCTTGGTGAAGAAGCCATAGTCTAGAGAAGCACAAAGCAAAAGTTGCATTGCTGACTCTACCATGGAGGCAGAGTACGTAGTGGCTTGTGAAGCTGCCAAGGAGGCTATATGGCTCATGAAATTTTAGATCTTGATGTTGTTCCTAACATGTCAAAGCCCATCACCATTTATTGTGTAATAGTGGTGTTAAGGTTAATTCCAGGAAGTCTAAGAGCCACAAGAGAGGGAAGCATAAATATCATCTAATCCGAGAGATTTTGTATTGAGAAGATGTGACCGTCACGAAGATCGCATCGGAGTACAATGTTGTTGATTCATTTACAAAGGCTCTCCCGACTAAAGCATTTGAGGGTCACCTGGAGAGTCTGGATCTACGAGACATGCATCATCTATCTAAGGCAAGTGGGAGATTTATTGGGTGTGTAGTATATGCCCTGGTTTATTGTTTTGTATATTGTACTTTGTGTACATTGTATTTATACACCCCACTAGCTTTAGGACGAGTAACAAACTTTTGTGATTGATGTCCTAATTCTCGTGGTTTCGTCCTTTGTAAATTATTTATATATAAATTTTTTATTTAGTATAATAAAGCATTATTTTATTTGATATTTAGTTTGCATCAACCTAAATCCAATAAATTAAGATCCTAGGTTATTTAATGTAGCTTAAACATGTATGTGGTGACATACAAGTAGGTCATGTTTAAGTAATAACTTGAATGGTCTATATAGTAGATGGATAAAATTGGGTACCTTATCTTGGTGATGTTACGAATACAACCCACTTTATAATTGTTACATATGCTGTAAAGTTTCACAAATGATATGATCCTGATCATTTATGTGGAATAGGTATCATACACTAAGAGTTTATATAAGAATGAACCACGAAATTATTAGTCTCTCATAACTTGTAGGAATACAAGTTATTTTTCCTTTTTATTGAGAACAATTAAGAAAAATCAAAGGAAAATGTGTTGGCTTGATAAGGAATTCACACGAATAATTATATCTTACGATCATGAGTTTAAAAAAAATCAATAATCCTTGAGAAATATGAAATACGTCACTTTTAGACACAGGATGAATGAAAACATTTTGAGATAAGTTGATCTAAAAGACGTATCAACTCAAGGCCAAGTTTTGCAATGCATAGTACCATGCGATGAAGCGAAACATGACGAACAGAAAACGAAAAATGCGTGGGCAGTGAAAGTCAAATCAACAAAGCAAGCTGGTAGCTGATGTGAGAGGTTCATAGCATAACCAATGGATCTCTAACACATAGTAGACAGTGTAGCAGGGCATGGAATTTAATGCGAGGCATCATGATAACTTGTAGAAATACAAGTTATTGTAGTCTTTTACTTAGATTAATGATGGTAGATAGGTGAATATGCATTGATTATGCTAGGAATTAAAGCTAAATATTATACTTGCGATGAAGTACACTAAAAGTTTCCCTCTGATCGCATATCATGAGTTAAATTGCGCCAAAGGTGTTTATTTGGCACTTGATCGTAGGACTTGATCACATGCGTTGAACTCCTACCTTATGAACAAACAATTGGTTGCATGCCTTGGGATCTTTGACCCTGTACCAGCAGTTCTTCTCCCAAAAAATTCATAATGTTGAGCATAATTGTAGTGTTGAAATTTCACCTACCACATCAGAGATGATGATTTATCAGAGCGGAAATCCAAAAATTGTCAGTGCATGGCTCTATAAATAGAGCCTTGGTGCCCACGAAGAAGGAGTCCGAGATTTTGAGATTGTTCCTAAGAAAACCCTTAGACTCATATCTTGTACCACAAGCAAAGAGAGAACAGAGAGTAATACCTTAGAATTTCCACCTCCACACTTCATCTCGATTTCTCATCGAAGTTTTGTTGGAGAAGACATGCATGACTTTGATGATGACCAGAATACGATTGAAGAAGAAACGTTTGATGAAGAGAATGAAGAAGAGGATGCCAACGCATCTGTTGCTACCTGTAATGCGATCATAACAAAAACAAGCAAGGAAGAAGAAATTATCGCAATTCAAGAAGTAGAGCCAACAAAAAAAGAAGAAAGAAAAACAACGCAACCTTCCCTAGTAGAATCACCAACACTTGAATTAAAGACCCTACCAACCCATTTAAAGTACGCATTTTTGGGGCAGAATGAGCAACTACTAGTTATCATTTCCTCTGCGCTCAACGAAGACCAGAAGAATGCATTGGTGAGCATTCTAAGGAAGCATGTGCGAGCAATTGGCTGGACGCTTGCCAACATTAGAGAAATTAGCCCTGTGTATTGCATGCACTGCGTTTGTCTTGAAGATGACCACAAAGCAACAATTGAACATCAACGCAGACTCAACCTACGATGAAAAAGGTCGTCAAGAAGGAGACCATTAAATGGCTAGATGCGGGCATTATCTATCTATAGCAGATAGCACATGGGTCAGCCCCGTGCAGTGTGTGCGAAGAAAGGCAGCATGACGGTAGTCCCGAATGAAAACAACGAATTAATACCACAAAAGACCATCACTAGATGGCACATTTACATGGACCACCGCAAGTTGAATGCTGCCACTAGGAAAGATCATTTCCCTCTGCCATTCATTGATCAAATACTAGGACCGACTAGCAGGGAATGACTTCTACTATTTCCTAGATGGTTATTGCAAATACAACCAAATTATGATAGCTCCAGAAGATCAAGACAAGACCACATTCACCTGCCCATATTGGGACATTTGCTTTTGTCACATGCCTTTTAGCTTCTGTAATGCGCCAAGCACGTTCCAAAGGTGCATGATGGCCATCTTTTCAAATTATCTCGAGGACTCAGTGGAAATTTTTATGGATGACTTCTCTGTTTATGAGAACACTTATGAAGTCTGTCTAGCCAATTTGAAGAAGATACTGAAAAGATGCGAAGAGACGAATCTGGTGCTTAATTGGGAAAAATTCCAGTTCATGGTGAAGGAGGGCATAGTGTTAGGACACAAGGTTTCTCGAGATGGGTTGGAGGTGAACAAAGCAAAAATTGAAGCAGTTGAAAAACTTCCACCTCTAACTAGCGTGAAGGTTGTATGAAGCTTCTTGGGGCACGTTGGATTCTACAGACGATTTGTCAAAGACAAAGAAGGATGACCACTGAGTGCGTTGTTAGAGGTTGACAGAAATTTGAGTTTGACGATAACTGTCTCAACGCATTCAGATTTTTGAAAAATGCGCTGATTACCGCACCCATATCGATTGCACCTGACTGGACACTTCCTTTTGGAATTATGTGCGATGCAAGCTGGTATGCAATGGGAGCAACTTTAGAAACTTTAGCACAAAAGAGAAAAACAATCTTGCATCCCATTGCATATGCGAGTAAAACAGTAAACCCTGCTCAGACAAATTATACCACCACAGAGAAAGAGCTTCTGGCGGTAATTTTTGCATTGGAAAAATTTCGGGCATATCTGTTGGGAACAAAGGTACTCATCCACACTGATCACTCGATGATCAAATACTTAATGACAAAGAAGGATGCAAACCGAGGTTGATCAAATGGGTTCTCCTTCTTCAAGAATTTGATATAGAAATAATTGAACGAAAGGGGACAAAGAATCAAGTTGCGGATCACTTGTCTAGACTAGAAAATCCTGATGTTGACTGCAATGAGTCTGAGGTGAGTGTCGTGTTCCTGGATGAGTAGCTATTCCATATAGAAGAATTGCCCTGGTATGTAGACATAGTCAATTATTTGGTATGCGAGCAATTTCCTGAAGATTACACCTACCACCAACAGAAGAAGCTCAAGCATGAATGTAGACACTATTATTGGGATGAACTGAATCTGTATAAAAGAGGGACAAACCAAATTTTTCGATTATGCATATCAAATGCTGCTCAATAATGCATATTATCTCAATGCCACGACTCACCATATGGTGGGCACTTTGGAGGATAGCACACCGCAGCCAAAGTTTTACAGAGTGGATTCTTTTGGCCTACATTATTCAAGGATGCAGCTGACTACACAATGAAGTGTGATCGGTGCCAACACATAGGTAACATTTCATGGAAACATGCAATGCCAATGAACACCATCTTGGAGCTTGAATTGTTCGATGTATGGAGGATTGCTTTCATGGGACCATTCCCTCCGTCGAATGCTAAACATTACATTTTATTAGCCGTCGATTATGTCTCTAAGTGGATAGAGGCAATAGCATGCGCCGCAAGTGATGCGGCGGTAGTCTCCCAGTTCCTGAAGAAACATATTTTCACTCGCTTTAGCACTCCCTATGCCATCATAAGTGATGAAGGGTCCCACTTTGTCAACCGTAATATTAAGGAGTTGTTGCATAAATACAACATTATCCACAAAGTGGCCACCGCATACGATCCATAGACGAATGGTTAGGCTGAAGTGTCCAATCGAGAAATTAAGTCGATACTTGAGAAGGTAGTAAGGCCTTCACGAATAGATTGGGCAACAAAGCTTGACGATGCGTTGTGGGCATATCGAACTGCATTTAAAACACCCATAGATATGTCCCCATATTCGTTGGTATTTGGTAAAGCGTGTCATTTGCCTTTGGAGCTGAAATATAAGGCACTGTGGGCGGTAAAGAAGCTGAACTTTGATTTGAAGAAAGCAGAAGAAGCGCGAAAAATGCAACTGGTCAAGCTAGAAGAATGGAGGATGAATGCATATGAAAATGTGAAGATTTATAAGGAGCGCACCAAGCGCTGGCATGACAAATACATATGCGATAAGAACCTCCAAGTCGGGCAAAAGGTCTTACTCTTCAACTCATGTCTGCGACTCTTCCCAGGAAAATTAAAATCACGCTGGTCCGGACCCTTCATCATTAAAGAAATATTCCCACATGGTGTGGTGGAGCTGATCACTGAGGATAGAAGCCGTACATTTAAGGTTAATGGACAGCGAGTTAAGGCATATTGCAGAGGTGATTTCCAGCTAGAAAAAGCCTTCGTGAAGCTGCAACACCTGGAGTACCCCTTGTTTGATTCTTGAACTCTTACGCCTTCATCACTTTTATTATCATTTAGCTATCTGCATCTTACTCATTTTTATCTCTAAAAAAAAAAAAATGTTGTTTTGTTTAAAACCAGTTGACCCTCTCACTGTTGGTTTATAACGATTATCATTGTTGGTTTATAATGATTATGGCACAGGATTGTGGAAATATTACATGAAGTAGCAAATTATCTCACTCCATCGCCGCAATCTAAAGAAGAGAGATTGCCGCAAAGATAGATGCGTCAATACACAATGCGGGCGACAATGCAAATTTGGGGGTGTATTCTTCCTTCTCTTTATTTCAAATTTTGCGCTATCACATCGCATGTTAGTTTTAAATGTTTTATCACCGTACCCTCTTTGATTACCACAATCAGTTTGACATGGATAAATTTAATAAGTTACCACATGCTGTCTCTTTGCCAATTATGATTTTAATGATGAAAAACATGCTTCTATTTGTTTCGTATATACTAGAGTCAACTTAACTTTAAGATAGTCACCTCATGAAATATTTCTAGAAGTTAGGAGTTTGCTAGATTTCTTTCAAACTCTCTTTATGAAGCGCTCTAAGAACATCACATGACTTATTTTAATCTTTTGGCAATGAGGACATTGCCATATTTTATATTTGGGGGTGAGGTATTTATTTTCGACCTTGCTATTTTGGAAAAAAAAAATTGAGAATAACAACTCCACTGTCAACGCAATGGGAAACCCATGTTGATAAGAGTTAAGTTGTGAAAGGCACTTATCCGTAGTTGGATGTCCGCGTGACACACGTGAGGGCAAACCAAAACGAAAGTAAGTCACCAAGATCAATGCATAAATAAATGACCGCAACTCCGTTGCCAAAAAGGCATGAGTTTAGTCTGAGAAAGAGTGCATCACTCGTAGTTGGATGTCTGCATGACACACATGGGGGCAAGCCAAAACGAAGGCAAAGGCACTTGGATCAGCTCAAGGTCAGAAAAAAATAATCATGACAAGAAATATGCAAGGATAAAATCATTTGACACCCCGGTGGAAAAATTTTCTTTTTGAAATAAATCATGCGATGCTCCGAAAGTTAGTAAAGTCTTTTTGAAGGTTAAGCTTGCGGTCCCTAGGTCTTCATATTTTGAGAGGAGACTTGAACAAGACTTAAGGAAATTTTGGTATATAGGAA